>NC_142112.1:32327021-32629975 GCF_056152115.1 Neolamprologus brichardi
CTTCAAGCGTGGGTCCTCTACCAGACGCCTGGAAGCTTGAGGGTCCTGCACACTCTTCCTAGGACTGTGCTATTCTGGACAGAAATCTCACATGTTGTTCCTGGATCTCCTGCATCCACCTAGTTTGAGAGTCACTGCCCCTAATGTGCCAATTACCATGGAGACCACTGTTGTTATGCGTTGCATCCTTCTCCCACACGCTCTTCCAGTACTGCTCCCGCTCCCATTTGGAGCCGTTCTCATATTGTTCCCCTGCCACAGACTACACCTCGGATGGTTCGGTGGAGAACATCTGGTTTACTCTCCTGGCTTCTATCTTTCTGGTATATCTCTTTAAGCGGCTGGCAAAGCCTGTGAGTCTTTGCTTGGCAGTTTCCAAGGCCTCAGGTATGGACAGCTTACTGTACTTGTTAGGCATGCATCCCTTTCTTCATCACACTCTTCTACAGCTCTGACAGCTGGCCAACTTCTCTCAATGCTGCTTTGATCTTGGCCTCTAGTCTCCTTCTCCATGGAGAGTACTGCTCTTTGTGGCTACAGCCAAGCATCTTAAGGATCACTGCTGCTGTAGGTATTGTGTATAATGCTGCATTCACATCTTAGAGGATACCTTTATGTAACCGTTTCCACTGAGATTAATTGTGTAGTAGCATTCCAACAGTGCCCTATTCTCATCCCTTGTCCACTTATATGTTAGTAATAATTCAACCAAACTAGATAGTTAAGGACAAATGAAGAAATGTAATGCATGTCACTCAGCTGATAATAGTGTTGTCCATTTGTAAGCTGATCCTGCTTCAGATTGAAAGACAACACCTTCCACACACACACAAAAAAAAAAGTTTTCAAGAGGATGTGTTTCTTTGAGCTTTCCAACAAGCTTGATGTTGCTGAGCAGAGAATATTCTCAGGGTGCATTGCTGATACTGTTTGTTCTCCCCTGCATGGACTCTACAACATCCTGTATTGCTGCTGTATCCCTTTGCTTTTAGCTGACTGATCAGAGGAGACAGACTGGCAGTGCACATAACCCTGTATATTCAAAGAATCAACAGAGCAGTCATTGAGCTATGTAAAGTCTTTTATCTGATGTGGTGCATGAGGTGTGATTAGACAGGTTGCATTCACAGTTAGTTGAAATTTATTGGGGTTTTTTTTTTTTTTTACAGCTTTTCTTTTTACACAAAAACAAACCTTATTTTTTAGTTTCTAAATAAAACATTTGGACATGTTTTTCAATCTTACAATTGGGAAATAATTGTGTTTTAATTTAAACTAATTTAGACAGAAAGTAGACATCAATATTTTTTTCTAAATAAATTACTGAACCAATGAAATAATTAGTTAAGAAATGATGTATAGATTACTGTTTTTAAACCAGCCTCATTTTTTAAGATCACTGCTATGATCTATTTGTTGACCTAACAGTCTCCAAACCAAGTAAGTGGGACCAGCTTTTAATCTAATAAGTATCTATCTTTTCCATCAGCATTACTAACTCTGCATTTGTGTCAAACCGTGTAGTACAAACAGACAAGAGATCAATAAATTGCCATGGTTCAATAAGTGTGTAACCCCAGGCCTTGGTTTATTACCAGCCTCAGTGTCATAAACCCCAATCTTTTGTACCTTGGTTTCTCTTATCAGATACACTGTTATATCTCATTTCAGAAACTGTGGCAATCGCCACACTCCCTTCCTTTTTCATTTATTTGGAGTCCTTACAGTTTGTGTTTTCTTGCACTGTGAATTTAAGCTTTTCTTTTTCAGATATCTTTTTTTATGATTTCCAGGGTTTCACAGTTTTGACACAAATTTACAAATACTTAACAGTGGTGAGGTGTATGTCTGTAATTGTAGTAAAGGAGCAGGTCAATTGTATAAAAATGGAAAAGCAGGTTACCAACTAAAAATCTGGTGTTTGCTTAAGAGACCATATTTTTCAGATGAATAAACTAAAAAAAAAAAAACCCTAAGAAAAATGGCGTAGAAGTTTAAGTTCTTATGAGTAGGGCCCGCCAATATGGATGCTAGGTAATTAAATTACCACTGCTGTAGATATTCTAACCCTTGCAGTACCATATCAACCATATCAACCATATCAAAAAACACATCCATCCATCTTCTTCCATTTATCCGGGGCCGGGTCACCTGGGCAGCAACCTAAGCAGAGAAGCCCAGACCTCCCTCTCCCCAGCCACCTCCTTCAGCTTGTCCAAGGGGACACCAAGGTGTTCCCAGGCCAGCCGAGAGATATATTCTCTCAAGCGTGTCCTAGGTCTGGGGCCTCCTCCTGGTCGGACATGCCCGGAACACCTCACCCAGGAGGTACCCAGGAGGCATCCTTGTTAGATGCCCAAACCACCTCAAATGGCTCCTTTCGATGTGGAGGAGCAGCAGATCTACTCTGAGCCCCTCCCGGATAGCTGAACTTCTCACCCTATCTCTAAGCGAGAGGTCAGCCACCCTTCGGAGGAAGCTCATTTCTGCTGCTTGTAACCGCAATCTCATTATTTCGGTTACTACCCACAGCTCGTGACCACAGGTGAGGGTAGAGATGTACAGGGTGGGCCATTTATATGGATACACCGTAATAACATGGGAATGGTTGGTGATATTAAAGTCCTGTTTGTGGCACATTAGTATATGTGAGGGGGCAAACTCCTCAAGATGGGTGGTGACCATGCTGGCCATTTAGAAGTCGGCCATCTTGGATACAACTTTTGTTTTTTCAATTGAAAGAGGGCCATGTGACACATCAAACTTATTGGTAATGTCACAAGAAAAACAATGGTGTGCAATAAGTTTGATGTGTCACATGGCCCTCTTTCAATTGAAAAAACAAAAGTTGTATCCAAGATGGCCGACTTCTAAATGGCCACCATGGTCACCACCCATCTTGAGGAGTTTGCCCCCTCACATATACTAATGTGCCACAAACAGGACTTTAATATCACCAACCATTCCCATGTTATTATGGTGTATCCATATAAATGGCCCACCCTGTAGATTGACCATTTTAAGCAAAAATTGACATCACTATATGAAAAACACAGGACTCCACAGAGTCCTTTGGAAAAATAAGTGCACCTAAACATTCAGTAGTTTGTAGAACAACCTTTACTAGTAATAATTTGAAGTAATCATCTTGTGTACGACTTTATCAGTCTCTCACATCATAGCGCAGGAGTTTTGGCCCACTGTTTCTTCAGTGTCGCTACACAAAGGCATTTCCATCAGGCTAAGGTCTGGACTGTGACGGGGCCATTGCAGCACCTTCATTCTTTTCTTTTCAGCCATTCTGTCTTTGATTTGCTGCCGTGCTTGGGATCATTATTCTGTTGTATAACCTAATATTGATCAATCTTTAACTGCAGGCCAGATGGCTCTATATTTGACTCCTGTATACTTTGGTATACAGAGGAGTTCATGGTTGGCTCAATGATTGGACTCATTTAAAAGTTTTTTAAGTTTTAAGTATTTCGTTTCATAGTGTCTAAGGGTTGTAAATCAAGACAAGTTTTTCGAGGCTTATAAAACAAATTATCGTGTGACTTTTTTCTTTTAGATCCCACCTGCAAAATCTCACTTTAACTCCTGTTAGAAGATTTCTTTTTTTCTCTAGTACACTATGTTCACAGATTTCAATTTCCCCTTCAACATAGTTGCTCTTTGCAAAATAACATATAACTATGACATATTCAGGGCATACTTGCAAATACAAAGTTGTACTTAAATAATTTACCTTGTAAACTTATAATTAAAGTTAAAAAATAAATTAGTAGTTACGTTAATGAGAAACTCCTGATATTGTTTCTTCTAATTAAATAAGCAGGGGACATTTTTAAATCATGAAATCTTTAGTAGGCTGTATGATCACACTTTGGGACTAAAAATTATAGCAGCGATCACATTTAATTACACCACAAAATATTGTCTGACCTTCATTATCTCATACACCTTTTATTATCTCTGAACACACATCTGAACTCAATTAAACACAAAATGTACAACACCACTATCACTGCCATTAATACGCCAGAGAATTAAAATTCAAAACCTGAAAGACTCTATATTTTAAAAGGATATAGTCATATACTGATACGAAAATTTAATGCCAGCTTATTAAATATGTTTTATAACCTGTGTTTGCATGTTTATAACCCACTTTTCAACCCTTGAGCCATGCCTGAGTGCCATGTTCAAATGACCAACTTAATCAGCCATATCGATTTCAGTGACAGGCTAATAATGCCTCTTAGTGTTGTTCTTGCCAAATGCTGCAATAAATGGAGAGAACGTGGACGTGTGAGAGAGGCAGAGACATAAGGCTAATGTACACTCGATGGTGTAATGCAAGAAAGGACACAACCCCGAGAAAATATTTCAAAATAACGCTGAGGAAACAGGAAATGCATGATTTCCTGCCACCTGGTTTGGATAGTTTCGTTGGCTTTTGCTGTTGTCATTTAAAATTATTACTCCGTACCTCAAACAGATCAAAATGAAGAAGAATAACAAGCAATGTGTGTCCATAACAAGGATTTTATGGTTGACCCCAGCCTGCAGCTGCAAACAAATATGCATACATATTTAGATAAAATATATGATAGTATTTTTTTGCGAAGAGAAACATCAAATATATTTACAATCTACAGATAACAACCTCAGTGCTGTTTCACTAAAACCAAAATCTGATGGTCTTTGGCAGACAAAAAAAAATTAAATTAAATGCCAAGAAAGGCCGATTCAATGCAGACTCGCACACATCAACATTCTTATGTGGTGAAAACAGACATTGGTATTCACCCTGCAGTTATCCTGGAAAATATATATTATATGACAGGCATGCCATATTACCAAGTAAATACTGACTGATCATATTTAACACGCACCACTAGCAAATCACAAATCATCCCATGCTAAATTGCTCCCTGTGGAATTTGCCACACAGTCACCTTATGAATGTACATGTTTGTACAGCTAGAATTATAGTTTTGTTTAGTGCGCATTAAGGTGCACCCCTTCCCCTGTTCTTTATTTGTTTACAGATTTGCTTATGTTGGTTCCAAACATATAGTTTTACTCATGTACCATTAATTATTTTGTTGTTGTTGTTGTTGCCGGTCAGTAAATCTTATTGAAAATGCTTTAAGTAATGGAAATAGTTTCAATAAATATAGATGCACATGAATATACAGAATGCTTTGTTCAAGGGAAAATATTTTTATTATGTGAGCAGTAATAACTATTCTCATACAGTCTTCTTTCTACCTTTAATATTATTTTATCTTTTATCTCTGTTTTATTGGTGTATGTTTTAAACAAGTTTATATATATATATATATATATATATATATATATATATATATATATACTTATAAATAAAATAAAATAAAAATAAATAAAATAAAAATATTATACTTGTGGACATGTGGAGAGACATGTGGAGTTGCCATGAAAACCTGCACATAAGCTTGATTTAGACTTGATTTGCCCATTTAAGTCGTTGTTGTAAGCTTCGAGCAAACATGTAGCCACATTTCTTGGAAGGTGCACATCAGGTTAAGTAGCAGGTTGTGGTATAGGGTTAAGATGGAGTTCCACTTATGGTGTAGATCTGAAGTAGAAGTATAATTCACGTGACCAAATTTTGCTAAAATTTACATTTGTTGCTTTAAAAGCACTTTTTTTTACATTCTCGGCCCAGTCTATATTGAATATTGAATATTACTGACAAATTTAATCAAATTGTTGCTAAAAACAAAGCAATATTTGATTGATTACTAAAGCTGTTAACATCAGATTCTTACTGCTGATAAATTCTAGAAGCAAAAAATTATTAAAAAAACAAAACAAATCAGAATAATCAGAATCCGAATTCAGTGGTCCCTCGCTATATCGCAGTTCAGTTTTTGCAGGCTTGCTGTTTCGCAGATTTTTTGGGGGGTGCAATTTTGCAAGGATTTTTTTTTTTAACAGCATATTGTGTTCTGCGTCCTGATTGGCTGTAAACCATTTTCAATCAATCTCATGCCGTGTCTCCTGTACTGTACAGAATGCGTCCAGCTTGTCAAATTTACCTAAATCTTCGCTAGCAGAAGACAACAAACACAACAGTGTCGACGTCAAAGAACTATTCCCATGTTTTGGACCTGAAAACAGGATTTGACCTTTGGTTTCATTCTATAATACTGGACTTATTTTTGTAAGAAGGTTTGAATTTGAGAGTGTTTAAACAAACAATAAAATAAAAATATTATACTTATATATTTTTATTTAGTTTTAGGAACAGGAACATTAACATTTACACAGACACAGCATGGGAAAAAGGTAAACAACTAAATAGAAGTAAAAAATAATAATAATGAAAATAAGTAAGATAAATAAGCAAATAAAAAAATAGATAAATAAAAAAAATAAATAAAAAATAATGGAGGGAGGGGTTCACCCAGGGCTATGGGAAGTTACTAAAAAGTAGTTTTTCCACTTGGAGAGACACCGTGCATCTTGCTTGTTTGTATATACCTCCATACCCACATCTATATGTATACTCACACACACCTTCAGGCATCTACCCATCTACATATACATACATAATACATATCTACATGTGCACGCATGCACACTCATGCACGTATACCCTTTGACATATTTTTGTGCATGTCTATACAAGTGTCCATTCAGCATCATAAGGTATTAAGACCAGTCGAGCACCGGAAAATCAGGTTAAATGAAAACAGAATGGGAAGGGAATGGATAAGATCCTTTCCCAACCCTTTTGCATACTCAAAAACCATTTTGACCAATATCTTTGAAATTTGTCTTTACAGAGTCTTAGAGAAAAGGTCATCGTTTCCGTTTCACAAATGTCTTTTACTATGGCTGACCACTCTCCAACCGTTGGTGGGTCCTTCTCCAGCCATCTTCTAGTTATTGCTTTTTTACTTGCTGCCAGGAATATTTTAAAAAGGTATTTATCTTTCGTATTCATCTCAACTGGTACATTTCCCAAATATATTGTAGCAAAGCAAAACTCAATCTCAAAACCCATTACATTTTTAATCCTTATTAGTATTTCGGCCCAATAGGATTTAATAGCTGGACAATCCCAGAATATATGGTAGTGGTCAGCCATAGTCTTGCCACATTGCCTCCAGCAGTTACCGGATTCAGGTTTACTATTCTGAAGTGATTTATACTTAGGTGTAATGAAAAATCTCAAGTTTTAAACAAGTTTTACATGTTTTAGAACTTATTTCTTTCTATTTGTGTGTAGGTTTTATGCTTCTATACTCCTATCTCTTTGCCAATGTAAAACTAGAAGTTTCCCTGCTGTTAAACTAATAAAGAATAATCAGATTTTATATTTTCTTTTTTGTTTTAACCTATATATAGAATTTATATTTGATGCATAATTCGCCCATAATACGTGTATATAGCAAATTGTGATCTACAGCAATATATCTATTGGTACAGACAGCATATCTGACATTATTAAATACATGGCTAATCTTTAATTGGGGTTTACAATGGCAGATAGAGTCTTTGTTGTTTTTAGAACACTTTAGGGGGAAAAGGGGGTGTAGAGACCTATACACCTGCACAACAGTATGCATTAAAAAGGATGATGATGATTATGATTATTATTATTATATTCCTTCAATTTGGGAAAGCCTTGCCAGGCAAAATTAATCAAATTTACAATCATTTTATTGCTGTTGAATGTGAAAAAAGTTCATATTTGGCCCAAACAGTCTATAACGGTTAACCAGGTTTTGGAGAAACACACAGAGCTCAAAAACATTAGCCGTTATCAGAGGCTTATTCATCAGATAATATTCAGTGGGTTATCAGGTTGTGTTCATATATGAACACAACAAGACACTTTAAGAGCCACAAGGTTTGTAGCTCTTAAAGTGTCTTTTTCCTAAATCAGCGAACAAGTCATTAGAGGTATACAATTTCCATGCAGCCAAACAAGTAATGAGCACATGACATGGTGAGGTGTCACAATTTCCAAGAGTTGCCATGAAAACCTGCACACAAGCTTGATTTAGGCTTGATTTGCCCATTTAAGTCGTTGTTGTAAGCTTCGACCAAACATATAGCTACATTTCTTGGAAGGTGCACATCAGGTTAAGTAGCGGGTTGTGGTATAGGGTTAAAATGGAGTTCCAGTTATGGTGTAGATCTGAAGTAGAAGTATAATTCACGTGAACAAATTTTGCTAAAATTTACATTTGTTGCTTTAAAAGCACTTTTTTTTACATTCTTGGCCCAGTCTTTATGAATATTACTGACAAATTTAATCAAATTCTTGCTAAAAACAAAGCAATATTTGATCAAAATGATTTACTAAAGCTGTTAACATCAGATTCTTACCGCTGATAAATTCTAGAAGCACAAAATTATATAAAAAAAAAAACTAATCAGAATGATCAGAATCCGAATACAGTGGTCCCTCGTTATATCGCGGTTTAGTTTTCGCAGACTCGCTGTTTCGCAGATTTTTTGGGGGGTGCAATTTTGCAAGGATTTTTTTTTTTTTTACAGCACATTGTGTTCTGCGTCCTGATTGGCTGTAGACCATTTTCAATCAATCTCATGCTGTGTCTCCTGTACTGTACAGAATGCGTCCAGCTTGTCAAATTTACCTAAATCTTCACTAGCAGAAGACAACAAACACAACAGTGTCGACGTCAAAGGACTATTCCCATGTTTTGGACCTGAAAACAGGATTTGACCTTTGGTTTCATTCTATAATACTGGACTTATTTTTCTACGAAGGTTTGAATTTGAGAGTGTTTAAACAAGACAGAAACGTGGGAAAATGTCCATGCCTGTCTGAGAAAAGTGTATAAAGTGTGTAGTGAGGGGTTTTACACCCATAAAACATCTGTAATAATTTTAAAAAAAAAGTTTGCTACTTTGCGGATTTCACTTATCGCAGGTTATTGTTAGAACGTAACACCTGCGATAAACGAGGGAACACTGTACTTTAATAATCCATAAAATAATATGTGGGTTGATGATATGATAGCTTGAAACATCCTTTGCCACACTGTCGCATAACACTTCTGTTAGACGGTGTTATATGAGCTTATCTCTAAACATTGCCAAACATACTGTTTCCATCCACTCTTTATAAATAAAATTGCTGTCATGTACTTTGTGCATAACCTTGATCAGTCTCTCTAAATATCTGGTTTTATATTACATTAAAAACGCTACGGAATTGATAAGGTGACTAAAAATGAAAAAATGCCAGCAATGTTTTGTTTTTCATTTGCTACAATTAAAATGTCTCTGCTGTAAAAAACTCTAAATCCTAAATCAAACACCTGCAGATGGCACTTGTATAGTCTGACACAGAAAATCTCCCTCAAAATATCCTTACACTAGACTGATGCTTACTTAAGGCGCATATTGGGAATACTCCTCACTATGGGTGAAGAAAATCTTATGAGCACATTTATATCAGACAGACTGATTGACACCCCGTCAAGCCATGTCCTCACACCATATGCCAACTCATGTTGATAAGCTGCAGGCAATTCATCATAGTCAGAAAGAACACATCCCTAGTCTCCATGCTTTAATGGCTTGTAAACCGCAATGCAGCTGAAATATGAGGATAAACAGTTGTCTTTTTTTTCCCCAGAATTCACCAAAATCTCATCACAAAACAATGCAACTGTTCTTGATTTTTAGCTGCATTTCTGTTGTTGAGCCAGAGTCTGAACATGTTAAATCAAATGCAAATATTGCCTCTGAACTTAACATCTGATTGGCCAGTTAGTGAGCACTAGTGCAAAGTCTTTAGTAATTTTATTACCCCACCAAAAAAGCAGACACCTGTGATTCCAGGCTGGAGTGCATGGTGAGTATCGTCTTTTTAGATTATGTTCAGTAAAGTAAGCCAAAATGATGAGGACTAACTACTGAATGGATTTCATGTTTTCTTGTTGTTTTAAAAATATTAATGAGCAATATAAAGAAAAATGAAAGGTATAGTTGGTGATATATACATAATAATATACAAAAGAATTCATTACAGATGATAGATTGTAGGAATTCAAAATCGTTCCTTTCACGGCAAATTTCTGTGTCAGAAAATCCCTTCAACTTGTGGTCCAGTGATAATGACGTATTGTGTCTAAAAGAACTTTTAGTCTTCTCCAAAAGAGAGTAAAAGAAGAGTTTCTAAGTTTCTGGACATTATGGTGTTTTTTGGTTTTCTTTTTAAACAATGTATTTGATTCATAGTTATTTTTTACGTTATGTATTCAGTATGTTTAGCCTTCAGTTCTTTTGTTTTCGGAGTTTTTTCCTCCCTCAGTATTTAGCCTGCTCTGTGTATAGTCAGTCTTGCTTTCTCTAGTTTCCTACTTTTACGGTTTCCTGGTTTCCTGCTGGTCGTTTTGTATCTTTGAATTTTCGAGTATCTTATTATAGCAAATAAAGCTGCCTCCTTTATTACCCTAGCTCTGAGTCCTGTGTTTGAGTCCTGCCTTGCCTGCTACATAGGCATACATGACATATGTAGGTTGTTATAGTTAGAAAAAGTTGCGTTGTTACATTAAAATAAATGTCAGATATTACCTTTATATCAAATATTCCACTCAGATTCCCTGTTTTGAATCTAAAGTCATGACTATGTTTTTATTTATTAATTTGTGTATTTGTGCTTCAAAGGACTTTTTTAAATGAACTTTCAACCATTAATTGTGTAGATCTTATTTAGTTGAAACAAAAACTAGAATTTCACTGAACAAAACTGGCTCTTACTTCTCAAAAAATCACAAGGCATGTTATCTGTCCATCAATTTCATTACAGATGGACTCCACACACTACACAATGTCCAGTCCAGTGACTACAGTGAGTTTACAGCATCCCTTAATGGGATACTCAAAGCAGCTTTAAGCCTTGACACAGTTTTAACAGCTCTTATGGGAAAAGCAACAGTTCTTTCCCATAAGACTTGTTGTCATGAGATCAGAACATTTTGTTGTTGTTTTTTTATTTTGAAAGCACCCTGTAATAGCCATTTAATGAACTGGAGAAGATGTTTGACTTCCTGCCGTTCAAAACCAGTTAACACTGACTTCTCTTAGGGAGGAATCAAACACTTTACTCACTGTGCCATAACAGTGTTGGACAGCCAGCAGGTTTCTATGCCTGTGTATGAAATACTTTTTTGTATTCACCATATTTTAATATGTTTGAATAACACTGTTTAACAATATATTTGGATCTTATAAATGTATATGTGTCAGTTAAATATGTTGCAATGGTTTACATTTTTGTCCCTGAATCATCTCAAATGCTCTGACCAGTGTTCATCAGTCAGCTGTGAAGCGTTGATGTACTCTTGAGGAATCTGTAAACTGTTAAAGCAGTCTGATATACGTCGATGACTCAGTGAAGCTCACTTCTGACTTCTGATAAGCGATACTGTGATGAGTTGTTCGAGGATATTCTCAACTTCTGTCAGTAAGAGCTGCTGTTTATCCCAGTGTTAGCCGTTGTTTGTCATTTTTATCAAAGTTTTCTTTGAAGTGGATTTAACTTGGTCAGACTTTAATTAGTGAATAAACTCTCAAAGGTGTGTAAATTGCTAATCACAGGAAAATGTGATTTTTAGGACACTCAAGCCTAATATTGGCTTATAACCAGTCGTCGTTGTTTTCAGCTGTCTGGAGATAGAAAGGTCGTATATCTAATCCGCTGACAATAAGTAATCGCGACAATGTCGGGAATAAAGAAGCATACTTATGCATATTTTCTTATGTCAGAGCTCTGAATTCAGTTGAAGAGATGTGGCTTCAGGTAAAGAAGGACAGGCCGAGTTAGAGATGAGAACAATTCTAAATGTTCAAATCCTAACTGATTAATTATAGTTTGAAAGAGCTCTTTGTGAACTGTCAACTAAAACTAACTTACAACAGACACTTTTTATCCAAATCCGACTGCCCGCTACCTGGCTGGGTCCTGATCTTTTCCCTCCTTTGTGTGCTTTAGACGGGGCTCCAACCTCTTTCTTGTTTCTGTCTTATTGTAAATTTATAACTCTCAAATAAAAGGTTGATGACTGTCAGCTGCAGTGTGGAATCTCATATGTTCCTGTGATCTATAGATTTAGGGACTGTAACAAGTATTTTGCTTAATTTTAAATCTGCAGAATTCATCATACTCCCCCTTTTCTATTAGAATTGTCTGGAACATGTTTCTTCATGTTTGTGTGTATGCATGTGTGTGTGTGTTAGCCACATGTAGCTTCTGTACACATTATACAGATCTACTGTTTTGATGTTTACGAACAATTTACAAGAAAATCGAGCTTGTCTGCCATTTCCACTCCTCCCCTTTCTCTTTCAAGTAATGTCAAGGCCAATACATGTTTGCAGCTCTGCAAGGCTGTCAGTGTTATACTATGTTATTCTTGCTGGAAATTGTGTAATTATGTATTTTGTCATTTAAGATGTTAGACACTAGTATAGCCGATGATTATCAGGACAAAACAAGTTTCTTAACTACAGCCTCCACTGTGTTCCTATTTTGTCTTTTGTCCGATCCCCTTAGGGGGAGCTACAGCAAATCATCTCCTTAAATCTGAGCTTATTCCTTGCATCCTCTTCTGTCACAACACAACTTTGCATTCCTTCCTTAAGTATATCTTTGACTCTTTCCTGAGGTCTTCCTCTTTTCCTGATATGTGCATATGTGTATTTTTTTTTGGTTTGTTTGTTTTTAAAATGTTATTTAATGCAGCTCTTTCTTCACTTTCTTTTCCCCCTTGATCAAACTTGCAAAATAGGAGATACAGTCTTTTTTGCTTATCTCTCAAAAAAAGGACACTTCTCCTGCCAGAGAACATGCAGGTGGATTTATTGCTATCCTTTTCAGGCATTTCACTGGGGCTACATTGTTATGACCTTATAGGCCATTCCAGATGATCGATTTTGGTGGTAATAGCCATTTTAATATTACTGTTTGTTACTAAGAGCATCTGAGTCAGCAGGGCATAGCTTCAAAGGCTTAATGGGGCAAAATAAATTGCCACACCAAGGGAAAGATACAGCACTAATCACACCATTAACGTTGAACATCAGCCCAAAGTGGCCATGTTTGTTTGAAGTGTCGAGAAATGAACTTGGGTCAAATCAAATTAAGGGCATTGGGACCACATAAATAGAGGGGAATATGCAGCCCGCTCATTTTTCTAAATCGTATTTTTTCGTCCTCTACCTCTCCTGCATTCGATTTAAAAAATTGGATTTGTGAATGTCCTTAAACAAATCTCATTGTGTTCAACTGTTTCTCTGTTCATATCACAGGAACTGAGGTGCAAACCATTAAGTATAGTTGTAATTACTTAGAGTCTTTGTTTTATGACTTTCTGGCCAAGTAGTCATCCTTGTCATAGAGGAATCTATTGCAGATTCACTAAGGCTTATAGTGCCATTAGGTTTTATGTGAAGACGTTTTCAAGCCCCATTTAGGACTTTTGTCTATATCAATTATCTTTATATGCAGACAAATCCTACAGAGCTATAATATTACATTCAACAAGTCCAAGTTTCTACTGTGTGATATGAAATAATTTCCAAATAAATTTAAAGTGTGAGATATTTAGGTTATTTCATTTTTGCTTGCCTGTCAAAAAAGGGTGTATCGTTAGAGTTAGCTCAATATTTTAGGAACTTTGGGAATCACAGAGACAAGATCGATATCTTCATAGTGAAAAATCTTTATAAATGGATATCAGCATGTAAATGTATAGGGAAGATTCATGTAGTGCGAGTTCTTTTGACGGTCTCAGCACGCTTTAGTTGCAGCATGCAGTTACATGTTTCCTGTGTAAAGAAAAAGAGAGATTGAGTATTCTTGGATAATATTTTAAACTATTTTATTTTTGTAAACAAGCGGCAGTAAACAGATGAAGGTGAAGGTAGTCCTTGTCTAGAGATCTGATTCTCAAAATGGTCCTCAAAGAGGTCAAGTAAACATACTGGCTTGTTGGGTTCCCATAGTGCGTCACTAATTTTGTTACAATAGAATTTGGGCATGCAACAGATGGTATATTATCTCATGTTGCTTTATTAATCTTGACATAGCTCTATATCATGACAGCTCTTATCCTGATGAACATAATATACATTCAAACTTAAGCTATTAAGTTTGTATTATTACAATTGCAGAGAAACAATTGTATCTGCTAAATGATTTGAGACCATATACACGCAACTTGACAGCTTGCTTCTCAGGGAGAAGCCAATGTCTTCAAGGCTCAAATCTCCTAAATATAATAGGTACAAGCTCCTCTTACTGATTCGTTAAAGCAGGTGGGACCATTAGAATTTTCAGAGGTGCAATGTGTTGTCTGTTGACCTTGGGCTTGAGGTTGAACGACATCGCAAGTGGGAAAAAGTACTTCAGAAGTTTTCCAGGTAAACTAGAAGTTAAACTCCAGGGCAATGGATGAAATGAAATACAGAAACATATATGCCTTAAGTACCTTTTCAGTGGAAACTACGCTCATTGAGTCATGCTCAGTGTGAAACTGCTCAACATATATTGCCTATGCTTAAAAAATTGTATAGAGTCTAAAATTTTAAGTACTATTAAACATGAATTTCCCTTTGGGATCAGTAAAGTTAGTTTTATTCTTATTATAAACAACCATCAGACTTGGAAAAAAAGGCTGAAAAATCACCCAAACACTGATGTAACTGTGACAGAAGAAACAAGGCACTTCAGGATCTTTCAACAGCCAGCTGACCATAAAGAGCACTGGTATCTACTGGGATTTGCTTCAAACTTTACCCCGTGCATCAGATTTGCCCAGTTCTCTTTTTCCTGCTCCTGTGATGAACAAGCATCTGTGATCATCCTTGATTGACTGACGGTGGAAGAACAACTCCTTCATGGTCGTGAAAGTAAGGGCAACATGAATGTATAATGTGTTTTCACTGTGTTGTTGCATTGGGTATTCAAATTGTGTTTGCAGGGAAGAGGAAACCAAACCACGGCTGTGCATAAACTCCCTTTGATTGACTGTTGATGAATACTTCAGAGATCACTGGAGGTAAACTACTGTATAATGGAAAGGTTTGATATTGACAGCTATCCAATAAAATTCATTCCTGGGTCCGGAATTCCCTCCAGGTGGATAAACAAGGATTTCCACAGAGTGCTGTGCTAATTAAATAAATAAAAACCTTAACAACATTAGCTTTCTTTTTGTATGAATACACTTGCCTTACTGCCACACTCTCTCTGTTCAGGCTCGTCTCTTCCTCTAAATGCGGCTTGATCTGTGCTTTACAATGAAATATTCATTACTCTGTGGTATTTCCACATCTGATTTACCCTGCGTTTTCTGTGAAATCTGAATTTTAAAACCTGTGTCAGGAATTTATTGGTTTTACATTTAAAACACGCGGTGTGGCGTATTCCCCTGAGTGAAATTCTATTTTGTGATTTATAAAGATAAGGAGTGAACACAAAGGAACTAATTTCCAGCATCTGGAACTCTGGGGAGTGACATTTCATTTGGGACTGAAACAGACTAAAAGCATGCTTCTGTTTTGACTGTTTTGCGTGAATGGTGATGGAAGAAGAAATCTTGCAGTGCAGCAGGCAACTGATATTTCCTTGAATTGATATTCTCAGAACACGAAGGAGTGAAATTACTAAACAATGTCAAAAATAAATGCAAAACAAACCTGTGTATGTGCAGGAAAAGTGCATTTGGGTTATCTTTTTTTAAAACTTCTGAAGTATAATATTCACTCGTTTGCTAAGCAACTGCATCGGCTCGGACTGCATGAATGAAGTGAATGAGTCACTGGTATTTTTGCTTTATGCTATTAAAAGATTTTGTTACACACCAGTCTCAAAAACACATTGCATAACATGACAGCCATTGTTATTTCATCAAGCGTTGGTGCAGCCTGGGCTAAACTTGTTTAATGCCACTATAAACATGCAAGAAATGGTGCCGTGCTGTTGTGCAATCTGTTGAATACCCACAGCAATTGTTCCTTGTTGCAGCATTAGGCCTTAATTGTCTGGACTTGTTATTTGAGGCTTAGCCAACGATAAATTAAGATAGCCTTTCACTTTCTAGTTGTTAATAAGATGTTTATCATCTAGTCAAATTATTAACAAAAAATAATGATTTTGTATAAAATAGGAGAAAATCTTACAAACTGATTGCTTGATAAGTACATTAAGGACTGATGGTCATAGTTTAATTCTTTTCAGTGTCTGTAAATTTCAACTGCTGAAAATTGTACTGTTTCAGTGGAATCCAGCATATTAAATGGAAACAAGCCTTTAAAAGTTAATCATTTTATAATGATAAGCAGTTGATTAGGAAGTAGCTTTCAAATGCTGTCATATGAAAAAAGGCAGTTTTGACAGGACTTTGCATAGTCATATGAAAAAACCAAGTATACACTTGTGCTTCTATTAAGTGTGCTGCTAATCAAAAGGCACCTGATTGCTTCATCATCAGCAAGTGTGTGCACCTCTGTGAAGTCAGCCTTTTTGTCAGTTTTCTGGTTTGGAGTATTCAGGTCCCAGCAAATCCTGTTCAAATCCTGAGAGAAAAACAAAAACAAAACAAAAGCTATATCTCACAGTCTACAGGCATCAGTTTGCAGGTTTAATTCACTTCAATTCACATTCGAGTACCTCAGGTAATGAAAATTATGCTAGCACAATTAAAAACAGAAAAAGTATCACTTGTTTAGAAGGGCTGCCAGGAGAAAGCCTCTTCTGTCTAAAAAGACCCTGGCATTTTGCAAAGTTACATGTGAACAAACCACAAGATTTCTGGAGCAATGTCCGCCACAGATGGGCCCAAAGTGGATATGTTTGGCCATAATGCATAGCACCATGTTTGGCAAAAATCAAACAAAGCATTTCACTGTCAGCACAGTGGTGTAGGAGTGATGATTTGGGCTTGTTTAGCAGCCACAGGACTTGGGCAACTTGCAGCTATTGAGTCAACCATGAACTCCTCTGTATATCAAAGTATTCTAGAGTCAAATGTGAGGCCATCTGTCCAACAGCTAAAGCTTGGCCAAAATTGGATCATGCGAAAGGACAGTGATCCCAGGCACACCAACCAATTTACAACAGAATGGCTGAAAAAGAAAAGAATCGATGTGTTGCAGTCACCCAGTCAAAATCCAGACCTTAGCCTGACTGAAATGCTGTCGTGGGACCTTAAAAGAACTGTGGATAAACTGAATGAACTAAAGCAAAACCATAAAAAAGAGTGGTCCAAAATTCCTCCACAGCAATGTGGGAGACTGGTAGTCATAAAGAAAACAATTACTCCAAGTTATTGCTGCTAACAGTGGTTCTACAAGCTACTGAGTCATGATGATCATGATGTGTAACTACAGAATTCTATGAACACTTTTACTTTTAACAGAACTCTCTGTTAAATTACCCAAGATCTGTTACTGCAGGTTTATTTCCCCATACTGTATATGAACTAATGCTAAAATGCTCCTCACGTAAAGGCCATGACATAATAAGGTAACGTGACATCATCAAACACCTTGAGCCCTCGTCAGTTTAAGAAAAACTGCACTCACCCGCCCTTTTAAAAAATAAATAATCAATCAATGTCCCACTCCAGGAGGAGAACTTGTTCGACTTGGGGATCAAGACGTCACCCAGACAGCTCAGGGCCTCAGAGGTAAGAAATGACACATCGTCATTTCTTTACACGTGAATTAGTGCATGAAATTTCACATACCACAATAACCAGAAGCCATGCAAGTGCTAGATTGCTTTGTTGTTGCATCAGTATGATGCAGGGGTTGCTCTGTATCTCTCTGTGCATGGTGTTTATTCATTCATTTATGTAGTAGTTTCTCTGATCCGACATCAGAGAGAATACAAAGGCTGCGTCCTTATCTGTGCACGCTGATCTGAGTTACAGTTAAAACACAGGTGTCTTAGTGATACGGTCATTTTAATACTTGTCTCTCCCTACATATTATCTGCTGAGTTTAAAAGACCAAGTTTGCAGTGACTTAATATCCAAGTAGCACTATGATTTTTAATAATTGCAGACTTAGTGATTTTGATCCTGTGTGAAAACTGCAGAGTGTGTAATTTATAAAGTACACTTTCCAAGATGAGTCAGTGAATACAGAATTCTCTGTAATGCTCAACCTATGAATATTACACTGGCTTCTTTTTTATTGATTAGCTGGATGTCTACCTGCTTCTATGTCACACAGAAACAAGCCGAATTAATATTTGGCACATGCATAAAATAACTATTCTCACAAACATATTGACATTTGGTGTTTAATGGGTGGTGTGGGTTGCATAAGCTTAATTCTTCATCACAGAATTAAATATAAGATGTAGTTATCTCATCAAAATACTGCTTTTTTGTCAGATGTCATCGTCTTCTTTGGTGTCTCTGCCTTGGTGCAAAGGCTGTGACAATACTGGGCATCCAGCAGTCCTCACACAAACATCTCGAGGGTTTACAGAGAATGTCCAGCGAGCATCAGTTCTCTGGAACTTTGATACAAGAGATCTGAGGAGAATGACCACTATTTGTTACAACCAGGATATATAGAAAAGCATTTCTGAATACACAATATGTCCAAGCTTGAAGCTGATGGGCTACAGCAGCAGAAGACCACACCAAGTGACACTGATGTCAGCTAAGAACAGCAAACTAAGTTTACAATGCACTCTTTGAACATTTTGGCTCCCCTAATATCAACACAGCATTGTTTAAACACCACAGCAGACCTCAGTGTTGTTGTTAACCATGTCCATCCCTTTATGATAACATAAATGGTGCCATCTTTCCATGGCTGCTGTGCCGTGTCGTAAAGCTCTAATCATCTAAAATTGGTTTCTTGAACATGACATTAAGTTCACTAAACTCAAATGGCCTTTACAGTCTCATTCCAACACAGCACCTTTAAGATGTAATGGAAAGAAATTCACATTATGGATCTGCAGCCAACAAATTTCCAGTAACTGCATATTACTATCATGTCAATATGAACAAAATTATCCGAGGAATTTGTCCAACACCTTGTTAAACCTACAACATAATAAATTATGGCACTTTTAAAGGTGTGACCCAGTACTATTCAACTCAATTTTATTTATACAGCGCCATATCCCAACAACAGTCGCCTCAAGGCAGTTTATATTATAATGTAGAACTTACAAATATACAAACAGAGAAAAACCCAAGAATCATATGACCCCCTATTAGCAAGCAATATGGCGACAGTGGGAAGGAAAACCTCCCTTTTAACAGGAAGAAACCTCCAGCAGAACCAGGCTCAGGGAGGGGCGGGGCCATCCGCTGCAACCGGTTGAGGTGAGAAAAGGAGGACAGGAATAGACAGGATATTTTATAAGACAGGATACTAGCAAGGTATACCTGGGTGACCTATCATGGCTGTGATGTCAAAGGACATTTCGCTGGTAATTTTGAGATACCACCTGCATTATTTAACATTCTAGGAAAGACAGTAGTTTCATACCATGGGACTACGACAAAGTTATATTTTACAATTAAAGGGGAATAAAAATCATATAATGAGGTTGACTGTGGCTGGGAATTGTTCACACAAAACCATTCACATAAAAATGCAGAGTGAGCCCACATGACTTCTCACTTGGGCAAGCAGCGGGAAAAATGCATTACACTGTGTAAATGTGAGACGAGCTCAATTTTAGGGTTGTTGGGGAAAATGTAAATAAGCAAAGTATAAAAGCTATCAGCTATCAGACAAGGATGCATGGTGACCTTTTTATGGGAGGATCTGAAGGCTAAAGAGACTCAATCAAATGGAACCTTGCCTGCCACAGCATGGTTTGACAGGTGCTGTGCATGAGCACTGAAGCAAACTATGAAACCCACTAAATGATTAATAATAGCCTGTAGCTTCAAGTGTGATGACGCTAGGGGGAATGGTTACTGGCAGCTTTTTTCCTGTTTTTTGGGATTTTTTTTTTCCTTCTCACACACACAAAAATAAAGACCTTTGGACTCCCACGACTTGCACCTCCTGCAGTGTGTGAGCTTGTATTAGTTGCCAGTAGCCGAGCCAGACCTCCCTTCTGCAATTCGAACTCAAAGTGCTTCTGGCCACACATCACATCTGCTCATCCTGCCCCTGAGAACCATCTATTGCTCATGTGCAGTTAGGGATCAGAGATCTCAGATCAGGATGTCACATGAATACATCCCTGTGTTTTGATCAGCAGAGATGCTGGAGGTCTGAGCAGGTGCGTTGAGGTGGGTTGTACTAAAGCCAAGCAGGGATTCTAGCTGTTAAAAATATAACTCTTAATAAATATGGATTGGTGATGATGCCCTCTTGTAATTTTTCAGCCTTGCACTGAAATGTGAGTACTACTGTGTCAAGCATAAAGTTGCTTGCTTGTGGAACACAATCCATCCTCTTGTCAAGCTGTTCTACATCCCCGCATCCATCATAATCTATAAGGTACACAGGGTCATTTGGGAATCTTTTAACTGTTAAAATTTGTTGACTGCAGGAGCACAGACTGATAAAAAAAAGTGCCCGTATGTGTGTGCACATATGATGATTGTTTGCTGGGTAGTACCTTTTATGCTCCCAGAGAAGGCACATTTTCATTCCGCTCAGAGAGCAAAAAGCCTCGGGGAAATCAAAGTAAGCATTTCCCCATTCCAAAGCACCACCTTTAATAGGTACAGCACCACCCAAGCATTCAGCAATGTCCTTTGGGCTGTGAGCACGAATCATGGCCAAAACTGCCAATCGTTTCAAAAAGTTATTTCATAACATTTGCTTTATTTGTCCCTCGTATTTCTCATTTAGGTAATATTACAAAGATATACAGGACTGCGGTTCGCTTTACTTGTAACAGCCATCTAAATTTTATAAGCAAAATGCCTTTGTATTGCTTTAGTAGCCTCTGTCAGAGGCCAGTGGTTCATGAATCACTACATATAATAGGTGCTAAGTGAGTAAGGCCTACCCGAGCAGTTACAGTAAGTAGCATCTTGATTTACTACAGTACCTTTAAGGACAGGTTACCCAATTTTAAAAAATGAACAGACCCACTCGCTGAACTCATTGCACTTCCTTGTCCTGCGGGAACAGGGCATGGTGTGTTGCTTTGTAAAAGAGCACATTAATAAGGGAAGAGCTTGTTCCTTCATGTCGTTTAAGTGTTTCTGGAGGGCATCCACCATGTCCTCCACGCTCTTTGGGGTTGGTGGTAGGGATATGTCCCATTTCTTAATGGATACTCCACACATCAGGATTCCCTTGAAAGGCTGTCAGGTTTTTTTTTTTACTTCTCAATCTCCATGTTTTTGCAAAAGCCTCTGAAGGTTTTCCTCTTTCAATCATGCTAAAGTACTTCCTCATATATCGCCTCTGCATTTTCTGCAAATTTTCCCAGCGTTGATGTTAAAAAACTACTATTTGGTAAAGAAAAAAAATATTCCCATGCAGAGGTTCAGTGCGGTTCAAAACAGATGCCTTGTGTTTGGCACAAGTGAAAGCAATTCCACCCTCTGGTTTCATTAGGGGTTAATAGTGTCCAGACACACCAGCCATTAAATTAATTAAAACAAAAATAGAGTACCCGCATAACAGAGATGGATGGGGCTCTAACGAAGATATTTACAGGTAACTTAATTACATTCACCAAATAAAACACATCTAGGTCACAAAGAGGAGAATTCTAAATAGGCAATTAAGCCAGTGGTAAGAGCCTTAATAAGGCAAGCAAAGTACATAAAATGAGGGGAAGTAAGTGAGTGTCAGTGCAAACGACTTTGCCTAACACTATTCATCATGGGACTAAGTGGTAAGATGGTGTCGGGCTTCTAAATTCTAACAGCATTAATCCCAGATAGCAGGGCTCATACCAGCCAGTATCAATAATGGCAATAATAACTCATCCATCTGGAAGTCATCCAAACCCTGACTGGTTAATTATGCTTCCCTCATGAATATGCCTTCCGGTTTTTAACAGTGGGAGAAGAAGAACATGGCAGGGAGATAGAGCGGGGGAACAATGGAGCAGTCTCACATCTAAATAGCTTTTGTTAGCCAGTTCAGAGGCATCTGACTATAATGTGCTCTCGATCATAGTGACATCAGCTTCAGGGACCATCCCCTTATCCCATCTGGTGGACGTCAAGGGACCTTGAGCTTCTGCAAACATGACAAGAAGTCATTTATTAGACAGCAACCTTGACCAGCTTATTGTCCCCAAACTTTAAATTGTCATTTCTGATGGGGGGAAAAAAAGCTTGATCCTTTTGGTATGATATGAATAAATTTCTGTGTTGTGGGTGAAGGACAGAGTGAGGCCTGGCGTGCTCAATTACTGCATATGTTCAAGCTGCTCTTTCAGACCGATTTCAACATACTAATACATTTTTCATTAGATGGAATCCTTTTATTGGTTATTATTTTATATGAGACCTGAGAACCCATGTATATACTATATTGTGTATATACTATCCACCACTAACATCATATTATACTTGCGTATTAATAATAATAGAAAAAATATATAAAAAGGATAACAGCTGCTTTTACCTTGAGCCTTGACCTGTTTTTTGCGGCTAATGTGTTAATGCATCTCCAATGATTGTCCATTATTTACCAGATGTTTTTCCCATAAAAGATGCTTTCAAGCGAGGACTTTTACTTGAAGCATTCACATAAAAATAGCCGTATATTTGAAGCAGTTTACTTGAAAGTGTTACTTAAGTAAAAGAAAAAAGTCCCCTTCCACCAGTACTCTATCTAAACACTGACCCTCACAGACTGAAATACAGCGTCAGTAATGAACAAAATCACACTACAACTTGTGTTCGCAGCAGACTCTTATCGCCTGTGCACTTCTTCTTTTTACTACTGGCAGAGCCGGGCTAACCTTCACAAGAAGTTTTCCTTGAGAGAACTCACTACCCTAACCTGATTCTATCTTTTAAGATGAGTATTCCCTTACCTTAATCCCCTGCTAGAACAGGAAAAGGTTTCTGTTCCGAAAGTTTGATCCCTCAGGATTGGATCCCCAAAATTTGTCTGGAGTGCAGCCTAAACGAGGAGACACGCTTCACCTTCACATTCTCAACAGAACAAAAACACAAATCACGACCAAATGAACTGAATGGAAGCAGGTTAATCCTTAGGTTGTAGTTATGTGCTGTGATTAAATAATGCTCAGGTTAAAATCTTGTACTGTAAGTTTTCACAAAATTGTGAAAACAATGAACATGGCACCTTTTCTTCTTGACTCACAACTTGACTTGCCCTTTAGTACCTTTCTTATGATATATTAGTTTAACTATGACTGATACATCCATTGTTTCGGTTGAAAGAACAATGATAACCGTAGAGCTATAGTACAACTAACCTTTCTAAAGGTCAGATGGAATAATGAAAAAGGTCCAACCATGACTTAATGGAAATAGCTATAAGGATCATGTTGGCAAGGTGTAAGAATGGCATCATTAACCCCTCCTGCTCTCTGATGTAGCCTCCCTTATAGACTCCTTTTCAGTTTGGGCATCTACTTTAAAGAAGGAATATAACTGAACACCTAAATAACATCCCTGCCCCCATGCAAAATGCAAATTACATTGCAAGTTTTGCAGGATCAACATTATTAGAGCCCACACTGACATATCTGTAATTATTGGCCCTGGCCATTATCGTCATCCTTCGCTAATTCAATTATGTTGACACATTTGGATGACACTTCTATATGACTGTGAGACTTTGAAGGAGACTGTGATTTTAACACTAGTTGGAAGCTATAATTGAACTGGCACACCACAGAATGGAAGGTCATTCAGAGCAGGGATCAAATATTTGACAATTATGGTTCAAAGCTATTTCATTTGATGTAAGCCAACTCAGCGAGGGTCAGGGGAAATACTTTCATTTGTTTTGCCATTGACTGTAAAAAGAAAATTAACATGGGACCATAACATTTTAATTAGGGATTGTTCTATTTTAGCGCACAAGCTGTATATTTTTTAGCCTTCATCACAGCAGTAATGTTATAAGGGCATCTCTTACTGCTGGTAGATATTGAGCTTTGAAAAACTGTCAAATCTGTAAGGGATGGTAAATCCCTTAAAAGTGCACTTAAATTAGTTATCTCTCCTTTAAGGTTACTGAAATAGTTAGCAGAGCTGCTAAAACTAAGATAAAGACTTGAATTTTAAGTATTTTATGCATATTCTTAAACACTAAAAGGGTCCATAATTAATATTTGCCTTTATTCTGAAGTCAGCTCAGTGTAGCCAGATATTTAACACTGGTGTTAATGTTTTGACATTTGCGTTAACACTAGTTGAAGGCCATGAATATGTGCGTGTACACTATTAACGGACATATGTTGAAACATTCATGTAAATTAACACAGAGATGCATGTTTTAATAACTGCGATTTTTAACTGATATTCTGGAAAATATCATTTTTCAGTAAATCAATATTTTCTGGGTGTATGTCTACATTAAAGGTGGGGTAGGCTGCATGATCTTGGCATTATTTGACACAAATAAAACCTCAACATAACTTTTCAGCACATTAAAGGAATTAAAACTAATGCACCTCTACTTGGCTGTGCTTTAATCCCCAAATGATTTACCTCTCCACATTAAAAAGGCCCAGCCTAACTATCCACTTAGTCATCTGTTACCAGGTATTTGTTATTGATGCTATTTGTTACTGTGTAATCTTTTTAAAATCTTTGTACAGTACTTTGGCCAACATTTTGTTGTTATTAAATGTGCTATATAAATAAAGTAAAGCAAGTAAAGTAAAATTATCATCAGTGTGGTTTAATCATCAACATCATTTATGTTTGGATGACCCACAAAGTCCACACCTGGTATAGGTTCTGCAAATATCTACTTGTGAAAATGCCACTGAAACAGCGAGAGACTGTTTTGAGATCATTAGCCTTTGTTGTTCATGGTTCTTCCTGTTTTCTGCTTAGTTCAAGAAACAATCAAATACAATTAATTATCAAGTTTCACAAGTCTATCCATAAATTTAAAAGATTCAAATTAGCCAAACTTATTGAGGTCATCTTCTTGTAAACCCCTGGACCACATACTGTGTGGGTGCTAATTTTAGGATGCTAGCTGAGATCTCACCACTTCAGCTAGCATACCTTTAATTCACCATCGACCTGGAAATGACTCAAAGTGTTCTGCATACCAGTACCAAAACAGCATTTTCAAACTTACACAGTTAAGAAAAGTTAGCTTTGTGAAGATTTTTATTTAAAACTGTTTTTGAAACACAACTTCAAGGGGAACTTGTGCATTTTTTTTATTTTTCTAGCTCAAAGTAAAGGTAGTTGTCCGTAGTCTTAGATGCAGTAATTATTATATATATATATATATATATATATATATATATATATATATATATATATATATATATATATATATATATATATATATATATATATATATGTGTGTAAAATTATACAGAGTGACCATTACAATACATTTACTTCACTAAAACATTTTTGAAATGAATTAAATGCATCAGCCTAAGAAATAGCTTTAAATTCCACAGTTAGCATGGCACATTTTCTGATCAGAACTGAATCATGATGTGTAATTTGCAAGATATGCTGATTTCCTGTTTACAATCGCACTTGTTGACGAATAATTTAGTTGCAAGTTGCAAAAACAAGAATAATAAATCCGAGTAACAGAAATATTATCAGACGAAAATAAATCACAGTCTTAGAATCTCAGTGCTATGATAATATTTCTAACTCCTTTCTTAATGGAATGTTAATTCCATTTGACCTAGAATATTTTTTTCATTTTGTATATGCATTTTTCAGAGGGACCTAGAAGTCCCTCTGAATAAAAGTCTGATTCATATGCTAGAAATGTCGGTGTAATGTAATGCTAATGACTTTTATGTTGCCTTGGTGGAATGTTTTACTTCTCAAGCATGCACCAAAATATTTTTGCAACTATACACACATGCACGGGCACACAGAAAACGCACAATAAAACACTCTACTTCAATACTTCAAAAGACTCATCTGATACAATAAAGAAGAAGACGGCTGAGAAAATGTAATCGGCAGCACCAGATTGGTTCCAAAGAATTCCTGATCTGTTTTTTGTCCTCCACTGCATTACATTTTGTCAGGTGGACAAAGTTGTCAATCAAGCTAGCAAACCTATTTTACGTTGTCAATAGGACAGAGGAGAGAGTGTTCATTCCTTCAATAGAGGGCTAGAGATTAAAGTAGGCCAAGCAGAGAAGAGGTAATTTTCTGGGGTGATGTATTGACACTAAGACTCGATCATCTCCCACATTGTATTTCAGATGTGCTCGTAGACAGCCAGACCACGGAGAGAAATACTGGTCCCACCTGGCATATGGTCCTGCTAGTTTTTATATGGAAAAAATTCTCTTTTACTTTACCTGTTAAACTTTTCATAACAAGTAGTGTGCTTGTGTGGCTTTGTTTTAGTCGAACGCTGCAAAAAAACCCATCAATGCATATTTTCCATCTACATTTAAATGAGTTGCTTTGTTGTACCTTTGAGCTTTGGACTGTAACTCTGATTAACTTGGGCTCATTTTGATTGATTGAAATAAACAATGCCACTGGCCAGTACAGCTGCACGAATGCCACACTCACTTAACTGGATGTGACACTCAGTTAGAGAAACAGGAGGAGGTAGAGATGTGATGTTTGCAGACTAACATTGCAAAGCACTCCAGGAAGTTGTTAATGAGACAACAAGGAATTAGCAAATAACCTCTGATTAAGTGCAGGCATCTCAACACATTTTTTGTAAATTGCCTTGAGATTAAGGTCTCTATTGCATCGATTTGAGAGTCATGAAAAACTTGTCCCATGGCTGCTTTTCTTAAATCTACATTTACTCATTCCTTAGTAAGCAGAAGCAGCCTATGGACAGCCAAAGAGAAATTGGATATTCTAAGTGGAAAAGTGCCAGATTGCATAAAACCTTCTTAGGGTGGTTAAAGACATTTGCTGCATAAGGGGTTAACTTGATAAGTATTCATTGTATGAATATTCTATCAAAACTATCCAGAGAACATACTGATCACAAGCTTTTAAATAACAAAAATGCAAGCTGAGCATGTTGAGTCAGAACTGTCTTCTAATCTATTATGCTACCAATAGGTGAACAAAAGTATCAGTACTGTACTACATTACTGTCTCTATGCACTACAATTTAATGATCGTGTCAGCGTTTCTGTTCAAAGGCCTCACTTCTGATCAGATAAGCCTCTCGTTTCCTCCCCTTATTTGAATTCCCTTGAACTAGAAAATGGATCTTTCCCCTGTCTATAGAGGAGCTGAAACAGGATCCAGGAAGGGCTTTCGGAAAGGAATTCTGATTAACAACATAAAAGAATATTCAATTCCACGGAAAATTACTGGGCTAAGAAACTTTTGGAGTACAATTGGAGATTAGTGAGGAAAGTGAAAGTCATTTTATGTTATATTTCTAAGACCGCAGTGGTTGCTTTGTGAAAGTTGACGTAAAAGTGTGTAACGATGATGTAAAAGTGTGATTAATTTAATAGACTAGTAAACAAGATGATCGAATAAAGTTCAAGGAATCTGTTTTGAAGTAAAACCTTTAAATCATTAATAATAAATACAAACCATAAAATTTGTCTCCATTAGGTTGTTAACTTGATCTGCTAAAAACAAAATAAATAGCCACACATTTTCTCTCTCCTTGTCTTATTTTGCTGGCTTTGACCTTGAATGTTTGCCCATTACACTACCAATGCTCTGACAAGTATCCATCGCAGCCTCAGGGAGCTGATGCACAAAGATAATGAATCAATTGTTGCCTTTATCCATGATCCAAAGGTATGATAACTCAAGTCTGAGCCTGTTCGCCTGAGAAACTGTTAATCCTCAAGGGAGTGACTGGAGGCTATAGAAGAAGGGTAAACTGATTCAGAAAGGGGTCACTGTCTGCTTCTCATGCATCCTCTTTACACCAGATGCTACTGAACGAATGTCCGGCCTGAACATGTACGTTAGAATAAAATAAAAATATCCAACTTTTATAAAAGAAAAACATTAGACATGTTAATCAAATTGCACTTTTTCTTTTTTAACATGAATATGGTAAATGGCCTGTATTTGTATAGCGCTTTTCTAGTCCGTAAGGACCCCAAAGCGCTTTACACAACCAGTCATCCACCCATTCACACACTGGTGATGGCAAGCTACACTGTAGCCACAGCCACCCTGGGGCGCACTGACAGAGGCGAGGCTGCCGGACACTGGCGCCACCGGGCCCTCTGACCACCACCGGGTGAAGTGTCTTGCCCAAGGACACAACGACCGAGACTGTCCAAGCCGGGGCTCGAACCAGAAACCTTCCGATTACAAGGCGAACTCCCAACTCTTTAGCCACGATCACCCCCTAATATATAATCTAGATTGCTTCATTAGATTAGATTATAATCTAATGAAGCAAATCTCCAAAAATCCCCACCCCTCGCCAAAAAAAACCCATAAGTTCATACCAGTTTTGCCCTCACAGTATTCACTTTACTTCACAGTTCAAAATAATTATTTATTAGCACCAGCCTTGTGAATATTGGTTCACAGGTTTTTCTCTAGTGGCATGAATGAGTCAGAGTTGGTGATTAACAACATCACAACATGTTGGATGTTATCATGGGCCCCAAAATATATATTTTGTGATTTTCTGACTTGCCCTGGGTTTTTGGGGGGGATTCTTTTCAATATCTAGTGAAACATTTTAACATTTATTTAATGGATTGCCACAAAAATAGCTCTTAGAGGATGTGAAAAAAGTCTTTCCTGATGTCAAAATAGAATGTATTTACTGAGTCTATGGATTCATGGGACATGCATCGATAATTTCAGAACTCTAAATAAAAAAAAAATCTTCCACTGAATTAGGGATTAAGTGTTATTATTTGTAGATATGCAATTATTATTTACATTTACTGAACACTTTATTCAGTGCTCCTGCTTAACAGCTGCTGGTAGTGGTGGTGTAATGATGTGGAGATGTTTTCTTGACACACATCGAGCACTATGGCTCAGTGCAGCTTCTGATGGGTGCTTACAGCTGGCAATAACCATGTCACAAAGCTCAAATCACCTTAAACTAGCTTCAACTATCACCACATCTGGATCAAGTAGAGTACCTTTAAAATGTGGTGGAAAGGGAGATTCACATTATGGCTGTGCAGCCAATAATAATAGTGTGATGTTTCCTTGTTGACTATATGTTATCAAAAACTGAGGCAATTTTGAAGGCAAAAAGGGGGTTCTATTTGTTAGTAATTAAGTAATATTTACCTTACCTGATTACTTCCTTAAAGCAGGTCTTTCAAGCTAAATATAATTTTCCAAATGCACACTTTCTTTCAGTGTTAGACTCATTTTTTCAACCTTTTCTAGATCAGCACCTGTACTTTCACCCCATCATTTTAAGCCCTGCAATATTATTTTCTTCCTAAATCTACACAGCAACATCTGTGCCTGCATCCACACATCCACACAGTCTTAGTGGTGCGAGGCTTCATCATTAAATTAAGGTGACTTCTGATTCAACTATCTTTTAGTACACAACTGACACTGACATACATTTCAATTTACAGTCATATTTGTAAATTTTTATGTTCATGTAATCCTTTCGCTCATCATGTAAGGGTTATTAGTGTCTATTTCACTGATGCCCATAAAAACTGACATTATGAGATACAGCGCCTGTGAGAAGAATACCAATAGAGACCCCCTCTTTGACTCAGCTGCTGCAAATAAGCACATAGTTTCTTGTTGGAAATTTTCTGAAACAGATGCATTTGCAGTAGAAGTCAATCAGCTTCAGTCAATCAATTACAGCAGCACTGATGATTACGCTGGAGTGTGCGTTTCATGCAGAGCATACCTAAACGAGTTTCTCCTTATCTACAGTGCAAGCTTTGCTTGTTTGGCTGGTATGTAGGAATATTTTTTGGGGGTTTTCTTCGTAAAAGCATACTTTCTATTACTTATTAATATGTACACTCATGAACATTGATGAGACAGATATGCAATAGGATTGTTTTTGCATTTTTATGATATAAGATGTGCTAGTTATTAATCAGTGGTTATAATTAATGCCTGTGTGAATTTAGATTTAGTACCGTGACTCCTGTCGAGGGACAAACTGCAACTCCCAAGACAACCTTTTAAAATTCACACTTCCTGACTATTATTAAGACTACTACTAAGATATCAGAGTTATACTTTAATCTCTTACTTTCTCAATTCTGCAGCACTTTCATATTAACAGTTATGTTATTGTAATATCTATCTGTAATATCTGAATAACTGACAGGTCTTCTCTTTCCAAAAACAGATGACCTATCAAAGAGATGCACTCAGATTCCGTATCAAGTAAGAACTAGAAAGCTACTTTCAAAGCTACAGCAGATTATCTACTTATGTGGAATTTCACAGTACTGAGGAAAATGTTTTATTTCTAGTCCAGTTGGTGAGTAGTTGCACAATGTTGCTGTCAGTCATTAGGCAAAATTGCTTGCAACGATGTCTGATGTGTTATACTGAAAACTTCCTTTAATTGATATGAATAACAGCAGCATGGCACTGTAGCCTGTAGTTTGCACAGACGATGTCTGCAAACATTTGCCAACTAATTCATTTTGAAATGTGTTGGTTGCAGCGGTAAGGTATCATCATTCTATATTTTTCACGTGCATATAGTAAATACTGATTATCCTCTGTAAGAGCATATAAAGTAAGAGCCACACGGCTTGGGAATCATCCAATGCATTGGTTTGTACAAAACATTTTAAATATTCACAGTGAGGTTTTTACTACTTGTTGAAATGCTGATTATTTCATTTTAAAACAGCCACTTAAATAACCTCAGAAAAAAATGTCAGTGCTAATGTGACTAAAGATACAAACATTTAAATAATGCTAGTGTGTGCCACAGTCCACATCCATCAGGCTTAATACTTTTGACAGTTCTGAGCAACAGCCCCACAGACATATCAGCTCTATGAGAGGACAAACAACACTTCAATCAACACCTGTCAACCCTGAATAATTGTCACAGAAAGATCCACGCTCATACATTGGCAAACATTCTAGTTTTTAGAGAAGTCGGGACTATAGTTTTGAATCACCTTGATGAGTACCATGGCCATCTGTCACATTGGCAGGCACTTGTGATTTCCAGGTGATGAAAAAACTATGTGACATTGAATTCTTGCATGGCATATGATTGTGCCTTCTGACTCAGACTGTCCTGCTGGGCGAGCTACTGATTTGTGTGGCATGTCGCTTGGGTGGAACAAAGCTCCAAAAGTTGATTAAACAAAGTCATCCAACTGATATACCAACACTTGCTGGTTAATTCAGAAATGGCTGTTTGAGTTAGGTACAGCATGCATTTTAAACTAACACGATTAACAGATGTTACCTGCAAGACCAGTACTTCTTAGCTTAAGTTTACTGGTATTTGGTGTCTGGTATGCTAAGTTCTTTTATAAAGAAAACATGAATAGTAAAATAAGCTTCTAATATAAGACATCAATCGGCAATATATACTGGAACCTTAATCAAATGCAGTAATTAACGCATTATGTTCTTAGCTAAATGAATAGAAGATTCTATTGAATAGGGATGGGTACCGGTATCCGGTGCCATGATCTGACATAAACGGTAGTAACCAGACCAAAAAGCAGCGCACATTTCGGTGCTTTTTTTTCCTGAGCTGTGATACACTTTCTTCTTCTCTTGGCGGTTGGCAAACAACTGAAAGGTGCATTACCGCCACCAACTGGTATGAAATGATACACTTTAGATTCTAGCCAATCATTTTACGTTTCCGAGGATAGTAGGCGGGTCCACGTACGTACATTCTTTTAGAGCAGAGCTACAGATTAAAAATGCCCAAGGCGATGGGGTCAAAAGTCTGGCTGTACTTCACAGCAAAAGATGCAAACTCAGCAGCCTGCAACAAGTGCTTTGAGGTGATACTGTGATACTGTCAAAGGAAGTAACACCTCAAATCCGATGAAACACCTGGCAACGCATAGCGTTTTTTTTTAAAGCCGAGAAATGCGCTGTATTTGATAGCTTGCTGCGAGACCTACCTACTGCGGGTGTGGTGCCTGTTATCGGACCTGGAGTTAGCAACATCCCCCAAAAACCAGAAGAGGAGAGTCCTGGCCCCTAGCCCTGCCAGTGTAGCAGAAATGATGAGGATGATGATGGCAGCAGCAGCCGTTCTTCTCTGCGTGAGTAGCTCAATGTTGTTCGTGTGTAATTTACGTTGAGTAGGCTAACCACGTTATTACATTAATGCATGTAAGGTGAACTAGCAAACATCATGTAGCTACATGCGGCTGTCTTCTTGTTTGATGGCAGATACTCCCTTCACCCTGGCCAAAAAGGCTAAAATGACCAAAGAAAAAGTGGAAAACAGTTAAACATGAGAGGTTTTTGGACAAAGTTGGTGTTTTTTCCATTGTTTAAGCACTGCTTCCAGCCCAGAGTGATACCATATATGCCCTATAGCTGCAGAAAAGGCTAACATTGTTATCTTTTTACAAAAAAACAGCTGAACATGAGAGGTTTTTGGACCAATTTTGTGTTTTCCATTCTTTAAGCACCGGCAGCGTTTCAAAAATACTGGTTTGGCACCGATATTGGATAAAACCTACTATTGAATGTTAAACTTCTATTTAGATTTAACCATATTCAATTGGTTGTCAATTTCCACCTGTGGTTCCTTATGTATACCTTAAAAGCAGCGATGAGGGTATTATATTATTCAAATAAAAGTCAAAATGTTTTTTCCATTGCAAATCTGACAAAGAACTAGTGAAAATAGATTGCTAATCCCAGTTGTAAAACATAGTTAAAAATAGATGTCTGGCAATTATGGCTCTTGGGTTCAGCTGCCTGAGGGTACTTCGTGTGGGTGTGAACTCGATGAAGGCAGGTTTATTTGGCTTGCATGACCTGGTCTTAGTGAAGGAAAGATGCCAAAGCTTAACCAGTTATTTAAAGCAATGCATTGAACTTTTACTGAAAAACATAATAAAAATAAATAAATGAATATAAATAACCAGAAGGCTCAGGAGGTTTCCTACATTTCTTTTCAACTAAAGAAAATAAATCAGATTTACCACAGTAAATGGCCGTGGAACGAATTACTTGAATGCAAAACATATATTGTATTGCTTTCCCGAACTTTTCTTGTCTCTGTAATACCAAACTATGCATAGAAAAATATATGAAAATTGCACAAGTATACTCTAGGGAGTTTACAGAAAATGAGTGGGCGTCATGTGTCCTGCCCCCTGCATCCTCTATCCAGCATCCTAGCCTACACCAATCCTTTTATTTCCAGGATTGAGAGAGAATCTGATGCAGTCTGATATGATCTGATCACCTGCTGTCTTTTATATTTGAGAAAAGCAACTTCAGATATTAGGCAGACTTGATTCTCCCAAACTTGTCTGGACTTCATATCTGAAACCTGCTACAGACACAATCATTAGAAGATATGTATTGTAAAAAAATATTGTGTCATCCCACTAGCCCTGGGAGATCGTGTAGGATAAGTACAACAAACTCTACTGTCCATCCATCTCCATGTATCTGGTAACTAGTTTCATAGAAGCAGACTGCTCATTCTTAGATGGAGACAAAGTCTTATAATCATGACCCCATCCTGCAAAGACAGCAGCAATCACAAAGACTTTTCTTGAAGAAGATAAGTTCTTAATTTTTATTTCTTTTTGTAATTATAAGTAAGATTTGACAAAATAAGTATTTAAAATTACGTCTTCCACGCTTTTTTTATTATTCTAGAAAAGAGCATTATGGAAATGTGTGATGATGTGTGTGGTAGTATTTACGCTAAAATAAACAGGGTATACAAACAGAAACTGATAGAACAGCTTATTAAAACTGATGTCTATAATGATATAAGAAATATATTATAATATTTAAATTATTGTAAAAGTCCAACGGTAAAAATTTATTGTGTCATCTACCTCTGCCTCTATCTGTGCTCCACCCCAGTCTGCAGCATAGATAGATAGATAGATAGATAGATGCTTTATTGATCCTGCAAGGGAAATTACTGTGTTAGAGCAATAAAACATAAAAAAAAATCTACTCTAGACTCTATGATTAGTTAGTTCAGCTAAGGTTGCCCCCACTGCTCTGCACAGGCAACATCCTGCCTGGTTCTCCATGCAGGTTGTGCATGTAGTTATACCCTGTGCTCCAGTGTGGCCCAGCTCAATATTCAATCAGTCACCCATTGACACCCATGACTCATGTTATGACCGTCTTCACATCAGAATCTATGTAAACAATACATGTTGCTAGGCAACCAGCATACTGTGAATGTTGAGTAAAGCATTTTACATTATTATAGAATTTATAAAATGATTCTGTCGGTCATTCTAAGAGGTGTTTTTTTTTTTATAATTGTTCAAACCTCAAAATCTATAAAACATCTTCTTCCCGTTCTGACAGTTTAAACAATATGTAGAAGCTGAGAAATGGAGAAACATACTATCAATGAGCTTGATGGAGTCCCCTGGAGGTCAAGGCGTGCTAATATTTAGAGAGTGTGTGATATTCAAAAGACAGTAAAAGATATAAAAACTACTTGCATCATCCCTGGGACTAATCTGAATTGTTAAAATAAAAATTTCCATTATTGAAGAAATTCAGATCCTGCTCATTTCTGAAGAGTTTAAGGCTAAAGCATAAGTTGAGATGTGGGCAATCATGACTCAAGTGGTAGAAGAGATTGTTCACCAATTGCATCGATGCATTCCCAGCCCCTCCACATGTCCAGGTGACTTTGAGAATGACTTTTTGAGTTTGTATGAAACTGTGATGAAAAACATATTACCAAGGTTAAAACGACTGCATACGTGCAGACTATATACCACTGTTCCATCTTACTTAATAATATTTACTTTTTTTGAAAATACAAATGCAGTAAAAATATTCACAAACTGAATCACTTGCTTTGCATCCGGAGCCTCAGTAATATGAATTGCAACAAAACTAGGTACTCAAAAGCAGTACTGAGTACACGACTTTCACAGAGTCTGAATGAAGTCAGAATATTTTTTTTAAAGTTTCAAAAAATCATTTGAATGTGTGTTTACTTTGAATTGCTTTCTATTTATTTGCAATTCAAGGTGCTCACACGCTTAAGCCTGCTGGAGAAGGATGAATACGTCGTGTCCTTCAAGTCGGTGTCCTTATTGGACTCATGCAGTGGTCTTTACTAAGAAATGGCTTTCAGGCATTTGTGAAAGGGCAGGGAAGTCGAAGACAAAGGCTACAGAGAGAGAGCGTCTGATGTAACACTTTTTTATAATACCACGATATGCAAATGAAAAACTAGGATTTTTTTTATTTTATTTTAATTGAAAACCTCATTCTGCATTTAATTTTTTCCCCAGCCCTTTAGATCTAAGTGCTTTCACACCACTAAATATTGTCTCCAGTTGGAGGCCACTCAGTTTGTCCTCAACAACAGCATCGAGAGCACTGCGACTAAATCTACTCACTGGAGTTGTGGTGTAAAATATTTTATTTTGTCTAAACTTAAATGCTCTAGGCTGTGGAAAGCTTGAGTTTTACAATTTCACACATGCTGTTAATGGTGTAGTTTTGAGAAACCAGCTGCAAGAAGCTCTGTGAGGTTTGTTTCCTCATGAATAAAATCAGGTGCAGGATTTAACTATTTAACAGGTTTAGGTAGATGTTTTTGTGTCTTTGATGGCTCGAGTGCTTAGCTTGTCAATAGCAGGTGTGATCGACATCGGTGCGTCTCTTTGGGAGGAAAACCAGTAGGATAATAACAAGTCTGCCTACACCCTCGGGTCCATTTTTTGCCACTAATTTTAAACTGTCACTAAACTATCCCGCACCTTATCTGGAGTTCCCCATAAAATAGGAAATTCTTAATGTGTTTGAATGCTGGGTAATAGCACTTTGTCAGTACAACATTATACAGTCAAGGCATCTATTGGATAGGAGGTAACATCTGTATCTTACTTATAAAGAGAATATGGCAACGCAATCAAGTATTCACTTGTCAAAGGTTTCAAAGAAATCAGAAATTACACCCACACACAGACACACTCCCACAACTAACAAACACTTGGATGTTGTGTTATCACCGGGTGTGCGTATGTACAGGTTTTTGCATGGGGTTGCTAAGCTGTATGCTCAATTGGAAGCAGGTGCAGCGTAAAGACCTAATCACATTTGCGGCTCATTACCCAGTGACTGTGTGCACATATTTGCCTCTCTGTGTCCTTATTAATCAAGCACAGACAACCCTAAGTGCTCCTCTCCACTTTTCCACATGACTTGCTACAAGCAACAGTAGAGCACAACAACCTGATCAGACCACCTGCTGCTGTCTGCTTTTCCAACACCTGCAATGCAAACGTTCATAATTTCTCACTTGACCTCTAACCACTTGCCAATTGACAGAGTATCAGTTTTTTTGACCACTCGATTGCTGTCATGCTGTTATCCAAGAGGTCACAACATTTGGGATTTCTTTCTTCTATGCATTTCTTAATCATATAAGTGGTCAATCATTTAAAAAAAAGGCATTAGATGTTGTTTCAAGAGCTGAAAGAGACATTGACTAATGGAGTAGTCAAAAATAAATAAATAAAATGAAAATAAATGTTGGCAGTGACTTTATAATGGGAAAAAACATCTCTAATTCTATATTTGTACACATTATTTTTAATATTCTGTCTTTAAATTCACGTAAATGCATGTAATTTCTAATGCAATTGGTAGACAAACCTCCCTTGTTCCCTCTCTTGTGCTTGAATATTAATGACATTTTATAAAAGCCATGCCATTTAACAGTGAGGTTATATCTACTACCAACAACATTATTAATAACATGGAATAATTGCTGAAAATTGAATGATAATTAAATTAATTATGAAAACCAGTTTGACTCCCAGGAGTCTAATTTGAATCTCTTTTTTAAATGTTTTTGGCAAGGGTTAGATATAACGTTGACATTCAAAAATGCTGACCTTTAAAACATGTCCACTAGTCTAGACATGTTGAGCAAAAGAATTTACAAATGAGGACTGGTAAGTTATGATACTGAAACTATTCAAAGAATTTATGTTAGATACACATAGACAAACCTTTGGTGACAGTTTCTCTGTATTTTCTGGACAAAACCAGCTTTGATGTTAGATGACTGTATAGCGATGTCAAAACGTCGCTGTCATTAAGTATCTGCTTAAATTTCTTGTTAAGTTCAGTCAGACGTGGCTGCAGTTATCAAGCTGAGCAGCTCAGTTGGTCATGGTTAGGAGGATCAAAAATGAAAAAGTCTCCTATGATTTATAACTATGTACATTCAGAGATGAAAAGGGAAATAATACAACAGTGGCACAAAAGCATACCTTGGTGAATTGGCGAAGAACAGATAAAAATAGTCTCGAGCCTGTGATACATTATGAGAATTTGGACGAACATATTTCCTTGATGCACTGTCTTGTTTGCAGGAGGTATGCTCGGTATGGGGAGTCCTGTTGGGGTTTGGTTTCCATTGTTCCTCTGTATTATCTCATATGCTGCGCATGTTCCCACAGTCTCCAAAGGACCTCGGTTCCCTTTTCAGTGTGGCCCCAGAGACACAGAGCACTGTTTAAAGTACAGTAACTGGGACACAGAGCCTCACAGTCCCAATAAACGAAGGTGTAAAGACAAAGGAATAACAGGCTTAAACCCTGAGATGAATATTTTATTGGATATACATAACTCGGTGTCCATTAGCAGTCAAAAAATGGTGAGACCATGGCGCAAAAAGCATGCACTCTCTCTCATGAGGTTTTTTTTCCTTTCTTTTTTTTGTCTGCCCATTTTCGCACCTCCCCTCTCCTCAGACACACAATAGATGGAGCATTGCATCCAGTTGTCGAAATTAGGAACAGAATCAGTCTGTGGGTATTATTTGCACTTGATGTGTGTTGTACGGTAGAATTAGACCAATGGACCAATGTTTTGCTGTTATTATTGTGAATTTTTTCACAATTTTTTACAAAGTAAAACTCAAGAGCAGTTGCAGGTCCATAGCAGTTAAGCACATCTTAGTACTTTATCTCTGTAGTGCTTGCTATTTTCAGTACTGCTTAAGCTTAAGAAGAATAAATTCCATGTTCAGAGTGAATTTGACAAAAAGAAGAGTTTTGTGTTGCTGTCGGGTTTTCTAAAGTCTTTATTTTCATTCTTTCTCATTTGATATTTTTAGCACCACATTCAGACTTTGATTTAATGTCATTATTTGGCTTTGGTGGTTCAAACCCACTGTGCTTCATTACAGCAGACACTTTACAGTAATGGTGCAATTCCCAGTTTGGTTTACAGTGCGGTTTCTACACAATATTGACATCTTGCACTGCTGAGATTGACTGAAGAGAAGGGCTGCTCTGTCACAAACATAAATAATGTTTCCAATGTAAATTAGTGAATTTCCTTTTTTTTAAAGGCCTCTCAAACACAGCATTAATGTTGGTCCTCAAAGCATAAATGGATTCTCAACAATCTTTCACCCAAAATAAATTAATAGTCTTAGGTTACCTCAGCATTTTTAATTTTGTATTATTTATAATATTTGCAGTCTAGCATGAGGTATACAGTATTTGGATTCAGCAGATGCTTTGACTGTGTGTCTGAATTGGCGCTCAGGAACCTTGGGGAGGCACTCTTCTACACTGTCAGACCCTGAATCTCTATCAGGATTCATTCTTATTCAAATTGCATCATGGTAGCTCATAAACATAGCATTAGATTATGGAAATGAGAGGTCTGCATCTATTCTCATTTAATTCCTTTAGGGAGACATTTAATTTAAACAAATAAATAAATAACGGCAGCATCAGGTGTTTATAAAGGGTACTGTGTAAATTTAGTCAGGCAAACTGAATAATAATCACTCTATTTGACTATGTGCGTTCAATCATCCATCACTGAACACTTCATTAAGGCTTTTAAATATGTAGGACACTTGACTTAAGATGTCGGGGGAATTTGTTACTTGTCATTCATAGTGACATATAGATAGTCCAATAAACTGTCCTTAATCGGCAGGTAGCCTGTGTCTGCTGTTTAAACAAAAAGCAACAAGTAATCAATGACCTTCAAATATTGGCAACTTATCACCAGCCTATCAAATTTTTCATAGTAGTTTTTTTTTTCTTTACAAATGTGCATCTTGGTGCACAAGCATGGGTAATTAGAGAGCTCTTTAAAATTGACATAACCAGAATAGCGGGCGCAGTGGTTAGCACTGATGCCAGCAAGAACAGCAAGAAGATCCTCGACATATCCTATTCTGGGGTATTTAAGGATTATCTCGAATTGTTATGGGCAATCAGGTCCCTCTACAACCGTAGTGAGAGGCTGGTTCCTAACATCAATAGTAAGTCAGACTCAGTTTTTGGTGGCAGCACTGCCCTTTGTCTGTTCATAGTTTTTATGGACAGAATATCTAGGCATAGCTAGGTGGAGGGTCTCCACTTTGGTGGTCTCAGAATTAATGAAACCTTTACCGTCAATTATTGATTCATAGTTCATAGTGTTTATGGAGAGACTCTCCACCACCAAGTGTAGCGCAGTCATTCGAAAAGCACTAAATATCGTCCACATTGAAAGGCCAGTTGAGGTGTTTCAGGCATCTGACTAGGATGTCTCCTGAAGACCTCCTAGGTGAGGTATTTCGGGCAGCAGGCAGAGAGTCTCGATTTTTTCAGTGACAATAAAATATCTCATATCTCTACTCCTTAGAAGTTGCAGACCACAAAACCATTTCCTTCTTCCTTCACATTAACTGAAATCAGTTGATTACAGGCCAAGTATGCATCAGGAAAACACACTTGATGATTGATTTTTTTTTTTCTAATTCTACATTGTGCAGATAATATATATATATGAATATAATACAGTAATGCATTACATTACTGCATAACAAAAAAATGTAATGTGTTTATGCATTACATCCAGCACTGCTGGCAATGACATACTTAGATGTGACCACTGTGGAACAATTATTCACTGCAGCCCTTTTTAGGCCGGCGCTGTTCTTGAGTAGAATACCGGCTGACATCTAAGCTTGCTGAGGTCCTGGCTAGTTAAACATCTCGACCCTCACAGCTGACCCTTAACTGAAGCTTGACCTGAGTTGTTATCGGTAGGATTTGCATAAGCAGCAAGACTGTTTGCACGTACACATTTCATCTCAACGTCTACCAGTGACTTTATTTCTATTCTTACCTCCAATTCTATATTTAGTAGCATTCATGTATACGTTTAAGTGTAACCTTTAATATATACAGTCACTCTTTATGTTATGATATTTTTGTTGTTTTTTATTTTCTCAAGAGATGTATTTTTATGTTCTTGAGATCAAAGAAACATGTCTAATTAAAAGAAAAATCTATTTAAATGCCACATTAGCAATGAAGCACATTTACCCAAAACACGTAATTATCTGTGCTACTCTCAAATTCGTTAATTTGCTTCTTGAACCTCATTTCATCCTATCATATAATTATGCTACCTTTATGATGGAAAATTATCCATGGTGAGATGAACTATTATAACATTCAGGGACACACCGCAAATGTGAAACCGCACAACAGTATCTTTCTAAAGATCCACAAATTGTAAGAAAAAAATACCACTTCTTTGTGATGCTGTCAAGTAGCACTGCATGTACAGAATATGTAGATGTGCTTGTGTGGTCAGGTCAGTTCATTAAGAGCCAGTATAGTAAAATAGCAGTGAGTTCATGTATACAACTTTTTCATATACATAAATATACGTGTATATATATGTGTGTATTAATGGATTGGATTAAAGGGATTTAGCAAAATGGTTCTGAAATATAGAAGGGCTGAAAAAGACACTGTCATAATTATAACATTACATAATTCTAATCCAGTATAACAATTTTTTTTAATCACATTTAACTTAAATTAATGATGGCTGGCAGCCATATCATCTAAAAAACACTTGTAAGAACTGCAATCCTTTTGAAATATTTGCCTTTGTAAAATGAAGTAAGAGTGAAACACTCCAATTTAAATTCCCCAGTCCTAAATAAGATACAAATTTTGGTTTTCTAGTTGAAAACTAGCTCTTGGGGGGAGCATATTGTGTTAGGAGTTTTTTTCCCTTTCCCCAAAAATTGATCAAAATCTTGTGTCTTCAAACATAAGATAACTCTTTATTAAGAGATAAGATAACTCTTTATTGTCATTGCACAGTCATACATAGTACAGTAGTACAATGAAATTGGAAAACTGTCCTACGTCGGCACTACATATAACACGACACGATATTACACATCACAACGCAACACAAACAACACAACACAGTATAATAACTTAGTAATAAAAAAGAAGAATAAGTGTATTTGTATTGCACACTGTTATTATTGCAGCAACATACAACATTGTAGCAACATCTGCTATGTTGTTCATTTACAGAAATATGTTGGTGGTTTGGACATTCTGGGGAATAGTAATATAGGCAGACATGAATCTAAAATATGAACTTATTCATGCTTAAATTATATTTCACTTGGTTGTGTGTTGAAAGAAATAAAACAGCCAATTGCAAACTGCTCAGTTCAATGGACTTCTTATCTGAATTCAAACTCTGGGGATAATTAGTCACTTTTTTAAAGCATGAGCATCCTTTTAGGATAAAGTCATCTTGACATCAACCATTGGTTTGTAAAACCTTGAATTATCAGCCTTGCCACAGCCATCTCAGAGCTTTTCAACCAGAAGTTGCCATTTTTGGATGTCAGTCTGTTTGCTTCACCTGATGATATATAGTCAAGAGATCTGGTTCAGCTTGATGTAGCTGAAATAACAGTGTAGTTGACCACCACCTGTTACTAAAAATGAACAAACTTTAAGAGTAAATATAATTTTAGCAAGTGAGTTTTGAAAGAATACAACCAGCAGTTAGGAATGGGGAAATTGGCTGTAATGGCGCAGACCTATTTTTGAATGGGGCTGTAAACATTTCTGCTAAAATCAGGCATTTTAACATTCAGGTCTTTTGGGGATGACTCAGTTTTACAGCCAACCTCAATAAACAGCCATGCTACAATCCATTTTAAAAAATCTACCAATTCCACTAAGAGCCTCTGATTTCACTTATTTACTTATATAATTTGACCAGTGTTATGTTAAAAAATGGCATGTAGTCACATTATATTGATCACTAACATTTTAATGTAATACAATACTCTGATAATTTCAGTAATCACATTACAGTGGCAATTAGTTCATTACTTCTAAATGTTCTTCAGTTATCTGCATAATGAGTGGATACATACAGGAATAACAAAAAACAAACATATTCTATTCATGTGCATTTGCCCTACAATCAGCTAATTTCAGTTCATGTGCAGGAAGGAGGAAAATACAACTTCACAAAAAGAACCGCATCATACTGCTAACACAACATAGGCTGTCTGAGAAAGTGTGCCTACTTCAGCAGGAAACAAAGGCAGTGATGAGCAGGCAGGCTGGCAGCGTGTGTCTCTTTAGACAGGTTTTCAACTTGCTGTCAGCTCTAAGTTCATACTTAACCACTACATGAAAGATCATGTGCATGTCTTTATTAGGATATGGATTTATGTCAGTGTGTAGAACTGCAGCCCAAGTTTTATATTATTAAGCTGTAATCTTGTGGCATGTTACGGGCATGTTAAGGGGTAAGAGCAAAAGTTAAATGTAACAAGTAGTGTAAGAAATTACTTGTGATTGTGTAACATAATTGTTAAAAAAAAATGTCTTTTGTTGTTGTTGTTGTTGTTAAAAAAAATTATTCTTTTACTTTACCCATATAAACTTTATCAGTCAGAACACCAGATGTTGTGCTTCAGGCACAAAAACTGTTCTATTATATGTTAGCACTGCGGCAGCTGTCAGTCCTTTGAACACTTAAAAGAGGTTCACATTTTTGATTTTCAAAGTATCAACTTGGCAAACAGATTTAATTATAATTAGTTAATTATATAGATTAAAGCTGAATAGAAACATACAGCTTGCAACTGGTTTGTCACGGCTAGATTTAAACACTTTTCTCCAACTATTCCTTTTCTATTCCTTCACAGGAAGTGAAAAGAAAATTAAAGAAAAGTAAAGCTCTATGAATAAAACATGTACCTGTTGGTGGTAGTGTCCAGAATGTTTGAGTGACATCATATTATGAATCAGCCTATCAAGCCATGGCTATTTAGTACAGTGCAGCATCTGAATATAAATGAAAGAGAAAGCCATAGAATGCTGTGCTGTATGAATATTTTTGCAAAATTGTACAAAATTAAATGCAAATGGTTCAAAGGAAATGTTGCATGTTAATAAGGTCCGCATTCCAGACATGCACACTGGGTGGTAGATAAAAATTGTGAACCCTACCAAACATAAAGCTATGCTGAATTCAATTAACAGAAATAATAACAGAAATCACAAGAGTTCATTACTGCAAGACCTCACCCATTCACACTGTAACCATGGCTCTGAATATACTGTCATGTACTGCAATCACACGGCCTCATTCGGCATCATTTTCCCTGTGAACCTTCCACCGTACACCGTTGGGGTCAGATTAGCAACATCTAATGCACTTTGTTTACTTTGCAGCCCAAACCTAGTATAAGTGAGCCATCTGTGAAGTTCTCAGTGAGTCAGTCAGGAGATCAGTGCCAAATAGGCCTCAGCTGTCTGCCACTGGCTAGTTTTCAGTTGGATTTCACCTTCTCCTTCCCTCTTGGACTCTTATTAGTGTCAAAAAGGGCAGCTATGTCCAGGTGTGTAGATTTCTTGCCAGGTGGAGGATATGATACCAATTTGTTGTGCTCGTAATGTCAGCGGTCTCTACTCTTGGGAACACAGTAGCTGGCTTTTATCTCAGCAATGCAAACCAATTATTCAGGTCTTTAATTTGGTTTAATTAACCCATATTTTTCTTAAATATGTGCCGCACTGGACAGCTGTAACATGAATACATGCAATTGAAGATAAAGTATTACCGTGTCCAGTTTATTGGTGAGTTATTAATGAATAAATTTTAAAACAATATTATGATATATAGATATTTTATTTATTTATTAATGAGCGGTCTTCATTTCTTTCAATGATTTCTGTGTTGGTTGAGTATCAAAGCAATGGAAATGATCTGCACTTATCTGTAAAGCATGTGTCAAACCAGTATTTTATATGGCCTTTGCAACAAGGCTCAGCATTACAATGCAACATGTAAGAAATCAGTTGTTCAGCTAATATTGTTGCAATATTATTTTCATCTTTACTTAGACAACAGTATTCAGTGGCATTACTTTAAAGAGGATCAAACATATAGTAAGGTTGCCTAAATCTGGCTTCTATCTCACAGAAATATTCCTCATCATAGATGAGATGATTCCACATTTGCAAGATTTTGCCTTTTCTTGCATCTTCTTTGGGCCTGTCAGGACTAAAGACTGGTGACAGATTACACGTCTGGATGTAAGCCTGAACTTCTTGTGCAAGGTAAAAATGGTATCTGATTATCCAAAGTATGATTAATGTCCATTGCCAGGACACTTTGTACATGGCAATACATGCTGTCACTAAGATTTTTTTTTTCCTTCATCTTCTCACCACCCGGTATAACGTGCAATGTCAATAGAAGCAACAGCACATGATGTATTTGAAATAAATGCCTGTCATGGAAATAAATTTGAAAATAGCTGCCAGACAGCCTGTCAGTTTCAATACATCCTTGTTGGTCTTTTGTATTACAGTACCTGAGATGTTCATTGAAAGAAAAACAACCTAGCTATGTTTTTTTGACTAGTTGTGGGTACTTGGTGACAGCTAAGGGCATATTGGTTGTTATGTGGCACGAAGTATACTTTTTTTTTCTTCAAATTTCCCTGATGGCTTATGTCAAGCCTTGAAGCACTTTTTTCTCTTTGTTTCCTGTCATTTCACTGTGACTCCGCGGGTTCATTGTCCAACATGTCAATTATTAATCAAGTAGAAAGAACTAGCAGCACTATTTGTATTAGGAGATGTACACAGTCCTGGGATCAATATAACACAGCAATATTAATTTCATTTAGAAATTTCGTATGAGTAATCAGCACAAAAATACTTGTATACACACATGAGAATACACTGCCAAAATCCCTACCCTTCCTCCTCATATTACAAGAACAGACTGGAAGTAATAATAAAATGACAAATGTCAGATTTTCTGTTTGGCATGAGTTGTAGCATTGTTTACAACCAAGCCAAACCGGCATGCACACCCCAAGGAAAGATGCAAGCTCATATGCATTTTGGTCATTCCGTTTTTTATATTACGTTTCGCTTAATAGCTACATAAATTGTTTTGTCTGTGTGGGAGATGTTGATCACACTGACTTGGAAACAACTAGCGGTTTAATCAGGACCATAACAGCCATTTGAGCAAAGCTGACACTGATAGAGCCTTCTTCCATGACCAAACTAAATAGCTTTCCAGCATGCTGAATGTCCTAGCCAAATGCAGATAATGGTTAGGTGGCTCATAATGAACAGATAAGACAAGAATGATCTACACTCTGATCTACCAAGCATATGCCTGGAATCATTCAAGCATTAATGACTTAAAATTGCAGTAATGCAATCAAAGTCTTTAAAACAAAAAACAAAATAACACATCAGTGAATAAAAGAGGGTAAAAGACATCACGGTATAAAATATTGCACAGATAGTGCATGCACAGGACAGGCATATCTTAAGCAGTGGCAACTGCTTGCAGCTGTTATGTACAGGTGGTACCAACAGATTGTTTGCAACATATGGATACCTAAATTAGAAATATGTTAAAAGAATGGATCCAGTCAAAAATAAATTAAGGTAGATGTAGTACAAAATTGTCAGTCATCCTTGCAATGACAGCATAACTGACAGCTTAGAGTAATCACAGCTCCATATATAGACAGGGGGAAGGAATAATTTGGGTTATGCAAAGCTGTATCTCTTCTGGAACTGAAGTAGAATAGCAAGTACCAAGCATTTCTGCTTAGTCTTAATTCCTCATACTTGAATAAAAAGCTGATTCAGGCATTTTAGTGCAACGGATAAATTAAAATTAAATACCTTAGGTTTTATGTACAATTCGCAAGAGGAGGCTTCTAGGCTTTCTAGAGATACTTTTTATGGGATAATATAATTCAGACGTAATATAACAAATGCCAGCTTGATAATAAGAAGAATAGGTATCCTTCCAAAGGTTTTGTTGAGTATCACGAGTGTTTTTATTTGCACAGTAAATGTAAACTTTGTCTATGAAAGATTATGCATGCACTACACATATTTTTATTATTATGTTTTGAACACATATTGGCTTAAAGACATCATTATGCCTAGAAAACCACTGTTTGTAATTGGTGCCAGAAGATACTTTGTCATTACGCTCTTCTATCACTATATTACTCTCCACCTAGTGTAAACACCCAACTCTCAGTTGCATGATTAGATTTTCAAGTTATTTACGTGCCCATTCATTCCTCCTTTATTGAAAGCAACAAGTTCATACCCCTTCACTGGGGGCTATCAAAAGTCCTCCTGGGAAATGAAGGAAGTCACTAATTGAAGTGGAAGGAGACGAGGCAGGCAGAGGCAAAGTGGCTACAGGAAAGGAGTAAGCTTTCATCACAGAGTGAAGATAACAGTTTACGACTATCTGCGGGTGGATTTTTTTTTTTCGAAAAGCCCGATTCATTGCCAAGAAAGTCAAACAAAACAGAAGGTAAATCTAAATCGAGTATTCAGGTATCCAGGGGACTCAGAATTAATTCATTTCCTACAGGCTAGCAAAACAGTCTTCAGCCAGTTTGAATTGTGGAGGAATATAAAATGAACTATAAGTATCTTTTCAAATTAACTGGGATCAGCAAGAGCGCAATGGTTAAAAATACAGTGACTACAAACTGAGCTTTTTTTTTTCAGTAGTGACAACAAGCAGTTGTCAGGAGAAAAAAATAGTTTAAATATGTTGGTTTTGTGACAGTGGCCTTGGAAATGCAAATCACCCAGTGGAAAATGAAATGTCTGCAGTGTCATGATAATGAAGTGTAGTTCCATGTTTTTGGAGTGTAGCATACTTTTATGCAATGGCTCTGAAGTGACACAAAATCATGATTTCTTTGACAGCTTGGGAGTATTAGCATACGTGGGAACACTGTTCTCTCCAGGATTTAGGGCTTAAATTCAAATTCAGAAATGTAACTAAAGATAAATACAAGTTGCAAGTCAGTCAGAGTTTATATAACAAAGAAAATATTTGCTCTATTAACTGGTCCCCAAGTGTTACATGTGTAACTTACATTGTGAGAGACACTGTTTGCAGTTAAAAATTGGAAGCCTTTTCCCTTCAGTGTGCACAGGATTATTTTCCCTCTTGGAGCTTTATGAAGTTTAGATTGTCACAAAACCTCCCTGGGCACCAAGATGAGTCAGTGGGCCACATGTTAATCCTTTACAAAATAGTGTACGTTCAAATTAGTATTCATATTCTTTGCCTCTGAACATTGCTGTGCGTCCAAAACCAGACAGACACATTTTCAATGGTTGAGTAAGCAGTTAAATTTCTAGTGTGGTAATGACATGCAAAATCCTTTTAATTAGCTATGTGTAACAATTTGAATGTTTTCTTACTGTCGTAATTTGTAATGATACATAACCGGCTGGTTATGGAGGAGGAAAGCAATTAATATAAATAAAAGTCAATTATTAAAATTATGAGTTCACTAATTTAATTTTAAATATGCCATCATAAAGTAGACATATTAAGCTATTGCTAAGTACTATCTGTACTATTTTTGTCAGCGTAGGTCATGAACTTAATGTACAGGAGCTTAACTTAATGAATCAAACTCATCGTTCCAAACTCATCTCAAATAATTAACCTACCTTTATGACAACCTATCTTCTGATGGTCCAATCATCTCAAAGTTGTTTCTTGAACATGACAGTGAGTTCACTCTATTCAGATGGGTCTCAATCCATTAGAGCACCTTTGGGATGTGGTGGATTAGATTTTTATCATGCAGCTGACAATCTGCAGCAACTGTGTGATGCTGTCATGTCAATTCAGTTCAATTCTATTCAGGTTTATTTATATAGCACCAAATCAGAACAGTCGCCTTAAGGTGCTTTGTGTTGTAAGGTGGACCCTACAATTATATATGCAGAGCAAACTCAACAATTATATGACCCCCTATGAGCAGCACTTTGGCGACAGTGGGAAGGAAAAACTCCCTTTTAACAGGAAGAAACCTCCAGCAGAACCAGGCTCAGGGAGGGGCGGGGCCATCTGCCGCGACCGGTTGGGGTGAGAGAAGGAAGACAGGCTGTGGAAGAGAGCCAGATTTAATAACAGGTATGATTCAATGCAGAGAGGTCTATTAACACATAGTGAGTAAGAAAGGTGAGTGAAGAAGAAATACTCCCCCAACAGCCTACACCTATTGCAGCATAACTAAGGGAGGATTCAGGGTCACCTGATCCAGCCCTAACTATATGCTTTAGCGAAAAGGATTTCTTAAGCCTAATCTTAAAAGTAGAGATAGTGTCTCTCTCCTGAATCCAAACTGGAAGAGGCGCCTGAAAACTGAAGGCTCTGCCTCAATGCGGATCAAAATCCCTGATGAATGTTTCCAGTTGTTGCATCTATGCCACAAAGAATTAAGCCAGTTCTGAAGGAAAAGAGGGTCCAATTCAGTACTAGCTAAGATGGATCATACACCTGCAATGCAATCCATTAACAGCAAGGTAATTGACAAGTTAGTTGGTGTACTTGTAAATACAGAATGTGTATTAGTTTCATAAACTGCTTTTATAAGCTTTCATAAAGTATTTCAGTCAAAACAGTCTGCTAAAAGTAAAGGATAAATAAAAGTTCTCTTTATAGTTCATAGTTTCCCTACTCAGCATGATTGCAAGCAACAAACACAATGCATCTAAGAACCATATGGTCAAGTACTGTCAAATTCTCATGTTAGATAGCCACTTCCTAATGCATAGTGCTCCATTTCATTGCATGGTTGTCATGGCAACGGGTGCAACTGGTGTAGTCAGTATTTGAGATCATGCCTAGATAGCTCGTTGCCACAGCTAGAATTCACACTACTGAGACACCAATCAGCAATGCCATGCTGATGCACACTCCTGGCTAGCAGCACAAACTGTTCTCAGCCAGCAAATACACCAAGATCCCCAGAAAATCTGTCATCCTGGAGACCGCCACAGTCTCATTTATCTATGCTTCCTCCTCCACCCCATTTTTTCAATACACTTATGAGCTTTGCAGTGAAGTTACTTATATGAACATTATATAAAGACAGCTTTTCTAACCTCTTTGTACACAAAGTAAAGTTAGACTTAAATCGTCAAAAACTAAATGTTTCCTAAACTGTATAGTTTCAGTTATTGGTTCTAAAACAAACAACATTTGGGGAAGTTACTTTGTACTCTGATTAATTAGCTTAGATCACTTTTTGATAAATCAGCAAGTTAATGAAAATAAAATAAATGGAGACTAACTGTATTTTTCTTATTTAAGTTTGTCACTTTGTTGGAATGTATGTAATTTTGTAATAAAACCATTTCCCAATATAATATAAAAGGCATTTTCAGACTATAAATCCAAAACTTAAAAACTAAACCAAAAAAGCAAACAGAACGTGCAATATGAGGACTGATTTATCGCCAATCCTGTTCTTTTTATATTTGCCCTTGGCAAAAACATTTGTGAGAATTTTCAAAAATAATAATCAACTCCAGCTTTTATGGCTGTTTTCTAGGTATTTCTAAAAACAGAGGAATCAAAGGGAAGTAAAGTTCATATAAGTGAGCAAGCTGTGTGTCCGTCTAGCCACAGAAAAAAAACTGATTGTAGCAATCAGGAGTCAAGATTAGACCGCATGGCAGGAGTCAGTTCTGCAGAATTGGTTTAAATTTACACACTGATTCACACACATGCACACAAACAAAGGGGGGAAAAGTACATCGTTCCTCTGAGATGTTCACGTGGAGGTCTGCAGGGGGGCACAGTTTAGACTGCTGTTGCACCGAGTCTTTTTATGATGTGAATGGCTGTGTTTATAACCCTGCCCCCTGCAGCTCTTACCTCTGACTGGGTCTGGAAACAACTTTGTTAGTGTTGGTCAATTTACTGATAAATCAGCCAGGTTAACCCTGATAAATCGGGGTTAAACAGCTTCTTTCATCAGCCTCTCTCAACAATATCACCAATACACATAGACATCATGTGTTGTGTGATTGTTGTCCTGCCGATTAGGTGTCAAATGACACAGAAAATTTCCCGGGAACGCAAGAAGTTGCGCTCTTGACCAGAATTTTAATGGCAACGACTTTAAAGCTTTATTTTCCTGGATGGCAGTTTCTGCCCTCCCCAAGGTTCCAAAAAGTATTATTTTTCCATTGACCTGTGATCTATCAGAGTAGAGTTTGGTGGACTGAATATCAATATCAACACAAACCCTAGGAGTTCAAAAACATATCACAGCATTCAGTCAAAGAGTATCTGTATCAAGACTCGGCCTGAAATTATTTTAAAATTGCCTCGGTATTAGATGAGGGCTAGTGAACGGCCTGCTCGACTGTTCCAAAACAAAAAGAAATAGACAGAAAGAAAAAAAAACGATTAGACATGAAATTATGGAACATTTTTCCTCTGCTCACATTTTTTTCACTCGCCATGAATACTTAAACTTTCTATCATTAATTTTGCCAGTTTCAATCTGGTCTCACTCTCCTTCTTCTCTGCTAGTCTTCCAACTGGTTGACTGCCATTCCCTGAGCCTGGTTCTGCTGAAGGTTAAAGGGAGTTCTTCCTTCCTCTTATTACCAAGTGGACCGCTATCCTACAGTATTTGCAAGAAAACCCAACAATCACAACATCCCATATTTGCAAATACGGGATGTATTCAACATCCCGTATTTGCAATCACAACATCCCGTATTTGCTAATATGGGATGTTGTGATTGTTGGGTTTTCTTGCAAATACTGTAGGATAGCAGTCCCCAACCACCAGGCCACGGACCGGTACCGGTCTGTGAGTCATTTGGTTCCGTGCCACAAGAGTTGAGGCTCGGGTGTGAAATTTATGGTTTTCAGGGTTTTTATCAGTTTTCATCGTTACTTTTTTATCATTTTTAATGTGAACTTGCACAATAAAATTCAGTTCATCTAAATTGAATTGGTTTACTTACAAACTCTTTCTTCATAAAAAGAAATACTGATTTAAACTTGCCTGATCTTCCCTTTATGGTTGAGTTCTTGTGCTCCTCTGTACCTCTTCAAGAGCAGCTGTTACTTCTATATCACTCTCAGGAAGTCCTGTTCAGAGCACTTGTGGTCACGCATTTTTGGTTTTCAATTCAAACCTAAGCAAAGAGCTAACATAAATCCATCCACCCATACCTTTTCTTCCACTTATTCAGTTCAGGATCATGGTAGATCTGGATACTTTCCCAGCTGTCATGGGGTAAGAAGTAGAGTAAATCCAACAGGTCGTTAGAGATGGACGGCCATTCAAGCTTGCAATCATATAATTTAGAATTGTCAGTTAACCTAACCCATAGCCTTTTTTGGACTGCAGGAGAAAGCCAGAATGCCTGGATTAAACCGCGAGTATGGGGAGAACATCCAAACATCACACAGAGCCTGGATTTGAGCCAACATCTTCTTACAACAGTGCAAACCATAAACAAAAACATTCTTCATAATACTTATACAATCTGTATGTCTAGGATTGTGCTGACCATGAGAGCTGACAGGAGTCTTTTGTCTACAGTGTCCAAGCTAAAGTTAAAGTTGGTGCATCAGATCAGGAGTGTGACAAGGAGCATGTTCATTGTTTTTTCAGCTATAAGTTAGGCCAACCAAATGTATATCCAGTAGGGGTGCAACACTACTCGTATCGATATTGAACCGTTCGATACAGTGCTTTCGGTTCAGTACGCATGTGTATCGAACAATACAAAATTAATTTGATCAACTTTTCTTCTGACGATGCTGTCTGTTGAGCGCTCAGTGGATCTGCATTCGACAGTGCAGCCTAGGCGGAGTAGTCGAACGCAGATTCACTGAGCGCAGGGCAAGCTAGCGAGACAGAAGTTAAGCTCTCCTTGCAACATGGCAAATTGAACCCTCCCCCACCCTCATTCAGATGTGGCGTTTGGAACTATTTTGGTTTTCATGTGACTTATGACCCTGAAGGTAAGCGCGTCATGGACTAAAGTAAAACAGTATGTTTGATGTGCCACGCAATGCTCAATTACATTGGTGGGAACTACTGCGTTAGCGCAGTTAGCTCATTAACGTGTTGGCCGTCCAGCCCCACGCACGGGGCGATCCGCGGTAGCTCGTTAACGGAGATTTGCCGTGTTGTGGCGTTAACGTCATTTCAACAAGATTAACGCTGACAGCACTAGTGGGAACACAACGAATATGACTGCACATTTACTCCGACATCATCCTAGTGCAAAGACAAGTGGAAGCAGACAAAAACAACAAGCACGCACGCATGCTACAAACTTTACCCGAGTCATTTAGACAGCCGTTAGCACATGATTCTCCTTATGGGGACCTGATATGTTTAATATGCTGCTGAGAATATAGCCCAGAAGAAGCTATAGTATAGCTTTTATTTTGGAAAGAGCCATTTCTCTATAATAAACTCTTTTCCAAAGATGAGTGATTTCTCAATCAGATAGATTTATTTTTTATTACTTTGTTGTTTCAGCAACATTAAATTTAAAAACTATACTTTTGAGTTAAAATATATATTTATAAGTTTAATAAATGACAAATTAAAAAGGCATGAACATTTTTTTGGTATCGAAAAATATCAAACCGTGACACCAAAGTATCAAACCGAACCGAACCGTGACATTTGTGTATCGTTGCACCCCTAATATCCAGTATGATTATTCATTTTTTATAGTCAATGTTGTTAGGGTTATTTTGCATTTTGAGGTTATTTTGCATGTGGGAATCTTGCATGTGTATTTCCAGTTTGTGGTGTCTTGTCTGTGCAGTTCTTCTTGTGTCTGTGTCTCATCCCTGTGTCTCTTCTGTCTGTCATGTCAGCTGTGTTTACATCTCTGCTTCCTCCGTTCTCCGGATCGTAGTCATGTCTTTGTGTTTTGTCGCCCTTATTTGTCCCCATGTTCCCCTCCTTGTGTTTCATTTTTGTCTCTTCTGTCTGCCTTGTGTTTCTCTGCTCCTCTCCTTTTGTCAAGTTCCCATGACCTAGTCTTGGTCTCAGTGTTGTACTTCCTGTTTTATTTTGACAGTCTCTCGTCCTGCTTTTAGTGTGTTCAGTTTTGCTTCACCTGTCTCGTCTCATAGGGACATGTCATTCGCTTCTGCTGTGTTCCCCGTGGTTTCCACTTACCTTGTCATCTCTCAGTGTATATATTGTCTCTGTCCTCCTCAGTCCTTTGTTGGTCCATATGTTAATCTCTCCTTGTTTCTCCATCTTCTCTTGATATTTCCAATATGTCTCCAAGTATTCCCAGTGTTCCAGGCTTTCAGTTGGTTAGGTATTTAGCTTTCCCAGTCTAGGTTTTTCATGGTCAGTTCATTTATTTTGGTTTACCTGTTTTCCATAACAAGTGACTTGCCTTTTGTTAAAATCTTGTCAGGCAGCATTTTGACCCCAAATGCTTTTCGCCATGTTTTCTTATTGCAAAAAATTAACACTTATTGTAGAAACCCCCAACAGAATTTCAAACAGGGACATTTTGCTCTTATCAGGCCTGAAAATGACTTGATAAGAGTATAACCTTAACCATGATTTGGAATGCAATGCTTGGACACAGGTTTAACAATGTTAATTGCAGTGGCCACCCTTCTAGTAGTTCCACAAAGTCAAGGTTAGGAATAAGTGATTGAAAGCTTTTCTCCACCTGCCTTGAGTGGCCTCTTGCTCTTCGTTGCATTGAGGACATGACTGAAAGAGTGCTGACGGCTTCCTCTGCCACTGTTTCTGTCTGCTGGGTAGTTCTGTCAACAGATCATCCCATCCCACTGAGAATGAAATCAAACCCGAGGTGGCTCTCCACTATCTACTGTCATTTCTCATTAAAGAGATATGAATCACTCCTGACACCGTGTAATTGGTAAATGGTAATTTCTGAGAGGAAATTCTGGGAGACTGAGGAAGAAAATCACACTTTGGATTTGAGATCGGAAGGATTATGACATGAAGCTTAACTGCTTCTTCCTGCAGTCTTTTTTTTTTTTATTGTATCTGATAGCCAAGGATTCTACTCGCTCAAGAATCAGAGACACCGTTTATCTTGGTACCCTCCAATAATGACACCACTGGGTTTTAATATCACTTGCTATATATCGTTTCTGTCTTTTAAACTCGGATTTCACAGTTGCAGCTTGAAGGAAATATTCCCATTGATTTATCCTTGATTTTTTTTTCTTACTAATCAAAGAAAAATCATTCAGTAAAAGAGAATGTGCATATAGTAGTGACGGGTTTTAGGTTTTCAGTGATCACCAGCATCTAGGAGAGCGCCTCGTGATTTCAAATCCTGATTAAAGTCATTCATTAATCAACTGCACTTCCAGCAAATTAACACTAGCATTGCAATATAGAGATAAAAAGGGAGATTAAAAAAAGAGTGGCGCCTTAGCAATTAGGAAAGACCCCCAGAGGGAAGACAGTCATACTGGTGAAAAGTTTAATTGGTTTCAGGTTAGCATTCCTTTCATTCGAGTACCAGCAGCAGGTATATGCCAATCTGGTGCCTTTGTTTAACCATAATCTGGACCTAATCGGCTGTTTGACAATTCCTGCAGAAGCATACATTAATAATATTAATTAAGTATAAGGCAGATTATTCTAAGACAGGCAAATGCTATCTATATCCATGCTGATAGCATGGAAAAAATATGAAGTTTACAGTGCACACAGATGTAAAATAAGGCCAGGGAGCCTGCAACTGGGCCCAAAGCCAATGTCCAGAGAAAGGAAAACTGATAAAATAATACTCTTAAAGCTTTAACAGGATGCATGCGAAACGAACGCCACCCACGTTTTCTTGAATAGATTAATAAAGGATTTTTCGAATACGTTATGATAATGTACAACAGACCAAGTTTCAGCTGCCTCTAGACTGAGTTTCCCATCGCTTTGACAGACTCATCTTAGACTGCAGTTTGAGACAGCACTCAGTCATCTACTCTACAGGCTTAGTAAGTAAACAGTGTAGCTGTGCATGAAACTGTTTTTAGCCAGCTTCAGGTTCTAGTTGGAGTGACCCTTCAACTGGAAGATCATCACAGCATATCAAAGAGTGCCATCACCAGCTACAGTCCAGGACGGTCGAGTTAATGTGTAGAGCCATGAAATGAGTCTCACAACAGTACCTTGATTAACTTCCCTGTGGGGAGATGGGAAGGGCTGATAATATCTGGTCAGCTGTGGCTGAACTTTCAAAATAAGAGTGCCCAATAGTTTATTGTTTTATTTATTGTTTATTCATTTTATAAGAAAAAGGCCTGAAATGAGATGTACTAATGTTTGGTTAGGTTCACACATGAAATCAATCTCACTCACACACATAGGTCATACGAGGAGAGAAAATGATTAAATTCAATGCACAAGCATGCATATGTTTACAGTTTGCCCACATATTATATCTCTGGTTTAATTTATTCATTCACTGATTCAATCATGGTTGCATACATTGTGGATGTACGTTGATTGTACAACAGACTGATGATGGAAGGTTTTTTCTGCCACAAAAAAAAGGAGAAAAAATGTATATTCAATGTATATTCATTGCAAATTACACAGAAAGAAGTCAGAATTCTGACATATGTAACTCATAAATGGCACATAATAACTACGTATGTGCAGTACAGTTCCCTCCAATATATAGATCTGTTATCCATCACTGACATGACAACTACACAAGGACCTGCAATACACCAACACTACAAACTGTGTGTCGCCCAAGAACCCTCTTATGTGTTGCTGGCATTTGGACATTTTTGAGCAGGATTTGACATTTCCAATTACCATTTGGATGAGAATGCTACCACACACACAACACACTTCATTCCCTGCTGTAGAATGAGAGAAAAGTCAGTCAAAGTACATACAGTAGTTTCCAAAACTAGTCAGCTATTAAAAACTAGGCATTCGCTATGCATCCAATCTTAAATATACATGCTGGGAAACATACAGATCTAGACTGTCAGACAAAACTGTGCGTGGCATTATTGCATAAATATATTATGTGTCTATTTCAATGTCTTTGATTAGGCTGGTGCAACATCCTGTTTGCACTGCAGTGTGGCATGTCACAATTAAAAGCTACACTTTAGCTAGTAGCAGTGGCTCATGATCAAAGTAGCCATATTTCAATACTTGAATCTCTTGCTTCTTAATTGTCCTTCCATCTAATTTCTTACCCAGTTAATTACACGTTGCTCCGTCTTACACCGTTCAGCTGCTATCCTTTCTGCACAGCCATAAAGGGGCTAGCAACACCAGCCTCTTGTGACTGTGAGGGCTCGTTACTAGTTGTTGGTATTACTGTGGATGGTGCAGCAGAAGCAATTCCGACAGCTAATATGTTTAATTTAATTTTGTTTAATCTATTTGTAGTTTCTTGTTCTTGTAATTATTCAGCTCCACAGTTTTGCTTTTGTCATTCCATCTTTGTCAACCACTTCTTCCACATTAAACCAGCAGTAGTCTGTATATCCATGAAGAAAAAAAGTATAAATTTTGACCCATTGGCCTCAGATTGGCAAAAGCAAGACTCCTGTGTGGACTGTCTTAAAATGTAACAGTTAAAATGGTGCAAGGAAGGTTCATCTCGAAGTCCTTTGCAGTTCCCAAGTACTCATGAATCTCCTTGAATGTTTCTTCCCAGATACCCTCTCTCCAGACCCACTTTGCTCACCAATCGCATGGATGGATTCTCTCCACAGGAATCTAGATACATAAGATACAAGTAAGTTTTCCACACAGATATATTAAAAAAAAACACACCAAGAAAATAAGCACCAGAGCCTGGGTTTCATCTAGCCACTCCCCTATGAAGGGGCTTTGACGAGGAATTAGGAACAGATGTGTCATGATTAGCAGGTATGTGGAGTTCTGCCAAGACACAAAAACTAGTACACACACATTTATAAACAGGGATAGCAGACAGGCAAGGTACAGAGCAAGGAGACAGAAATGACAAGACAGAAAACAGCACAGAGAGGACAGAGGGACCATGACATTACCAGTCAAGCAGTGTATATATGCTGCACCAGGACTTCACACCAGTTTCAGCTGTGAATTCAAGACCACATGTTCACATCTTGGTAAGACCTTTATTTCAATAACCAATCAGTGGAGAATGCATTATATTATTTTTGTCAAATATTTTTGTTAAATAAGATTAATGATTATTGAATTGGACATTAATCACGTAGATACTGACAAAGCAATGAATGAATGAATAGAACAATAGACATTGTTCTTGCAGTTCAGTCACAGATTGCTATTACAGTGCAGTTGATTTTCTTTTTGTTTACATTTTTTCTTCTTGACTCGATGAGAAAGATTTTACAGATCCGTTCAAAACTATTAGGATTTGTGTACAAGAGCACACGGATATATATTGACTTAAATAATTATGTCACAGTCAGTTATTGGATTCCCTGAAAGCGTGCATCTAATGGAGTGCTCTGGTATTGTGCAATGGTCAATCCCTTCAAACGGAGCCTTTGTTAGACTAAAGTTCCTAATGTGATCCTGAAGAGAAAAAATAATAATAATAATGAGCTCAGCCAATCTAACCCTTGCACAATGGTTCATTGACATGATTAGAAGTAAATAAAGTAATTACCCATCCTGCAGTTTGGCAAAGCTCCTGCATATAAATAGGCATCATTATAGGGTACAGTGGATGAGTTTGCTGAGCATTTCTACCTTTGGTGGAAAGCGATTTTGATCTAAATTGATTGCTATGGGATTATCCTGGATTTATTAAATATTAAGGCATTGACTTCCACTAATGTAGATAATTAGGGTTTATTCAAAGTCAAAACGAAATTGGCATAAAATGTGCATGGAAAGTGATTCATTACTGAGCCACTAGTCAATTCATCAATTATGATTTTCATTACATATCATAATTAAGAATGCTCAAGCAGAATTGATGTAGTTAGAAAGTCTCATTACCCTGCTATTGGAATTAACAAATACATTTTGAAATGCGTTGAAACATTTTCACATACACTGAACAAAAAAACTATAGTATAATCTAAGTCAAAGCAAAATTATTGATTAGTAAACAGCAGAGCTCATTAGTTTGTGCCGTTTGCACTTTGAGCGACCATAGAAGTTCAGTTTTATCAGACGGAGAAGGACATTTATGATCAAAAACTTTCCTTTTACAATTTCAGGTAACAGATATTCCCTTTCAAGATGATGGTTTTGTGCAGGAAGTAAGATTCCTGCACAAAACTGTTGCAATATTAAGTCCAGGAAATACTTGTTAAGCTGTAGAGCAGCAGTCCCCAACCCCCGGGCCTCGGACCAGTACCGGTCCGTGAGTCGTTTGGTTTGGTTGAGCCTCAGGTGTGGTTTTCAGGGTTTTTATCGGTTTTAAGCGTTATTTTGTTATTGTTTTTATCGTTAACTCGGTTTTCCTGGGTCTTTTTACGTGTGTTATGAATAAATCTTCTTTTTTTTCGGTACCGGTACTAGTTTTATTTTGTTGTATTTATCCGCGACACCTTAAAAGCCGGTCCGTGAAAATATTGTCGGGCATAAACCGGTCCGTGGTGCAAAAAAGGTTGGAGACCGCTGCTGTAGAGAGTGCAGCTTAACCTAGATGCCAAAAAACCCCCACCTAGATACCAAAAGTATTTGTCTAGATCTGCCATATAATGCAATACCAACCCAGGTCCACATAACTGAATGTCAAAATCTAGTTTGTTACTGTCAGTTTATCTGACACTATAGAAAATGGGGAAACAGGCTTTTAGATTAAAAAACCCCCCAAAATCAGCCCTCTCCTGCATTAGAATCATTTTCAATCATTCTAACCACTCAGACACCCCCCATATGTATAATTTGTAGCTCCTAACAATTTTAGTCTATATTTAACTTTTCGCCACTTGAAATGCTTGTTACTTGATTGTAAATATATGTTTTATTGTAGCTCTTCTAAAATGCAGGATTGTGTTATTTTTCTTGGGAGGACACTCTCTGTGAAACATAATACAACTCAGCAGTCTCATATTTCTTACAAAGAAGTCAGATCTCATGCTGTACATGTTTTATAGACTCGATATTGGCTGTTGCAAATTACTGCATAATAATTTGAGAGGCACTTACAATTATAAGCTTGTTGAAACGGCAGGAAAAAATTAAATACTGAAATTAAAATGTTGCAGCAAACTTGTTTCCTAAAAACAGAAATATACAAATGACAAAAACAAATGCAGAACAACTGTCTAGGCTCAAAGGGAAACAGCTTTGTGTGCCTTTGGCTCTTAGACCAAATCATGTTCTGGAGATAAAGTGAACTTTACCCATGTTCAGTTGTTTTGATGGTAGAGCACCTTGGTAACAAGACGCGTAAATGTATTTGAGCATATCCATATGAAGTGTTGAGTGGAGATTTAACAAAAACAGACCACAGTCTTTTAAAGAAGCTGGCAGCACATCACTCACATTATAGAGCTGGCAAAGACTTGAGTGCCTTGCTCCTGGTAGTGATTGGTGATTAACAAATGTTTTGTCCTCGCCATAGATCTGGGTAATGGGAATGTAGACTCGCCCGCTGGTGCTTGGGAGTTAATCACACAACAATGAGGTGCAGAGGAGTGGAAGGAAAGGTAAGGATGAAAAGGAAAGTAAAGGTAGGGATGAAAAGGGATGGGGTTGGATGTGAACTTCTCAAGACAAGGCCCCAAGTTTAATTGCCTTTGGATAATCTTATTGTCTGTTGGTTTGTGCGGGTAGCTCTCTCCCCATCCTATATTCTCTTCAGAGGTGGGTCTTAGGAGTCAAATCACTTAGAAAGCCTTTTCAGAGCAACATGGTAAATGTGGAAAGCAAAGTTGAGGCATAAGGCAAGTTAAATGGTGGCTCCAACAATTTGTGTATATTTTCAAATTCGAAAGTTGAACTTTAAAGTTTTACTGAGACTCTTAAGTCACACAAAAAACCAATATGATGTTGTTTACCTGGATGATTTCAGTTCCATTTAGACCAATCAATCAGAACAGGTGAATGCTGATAATTAAATAGTTAAATATCTCTTTAATATACATTTTTAATTATTTTTCAAGAACATTTATATTTAAATACAAAACTCCTGAACTCGATTTCTGGAGACTGCTGCCAGTTGCTTGGTGAAATCAGCAACAAAACTACACCAAAAGCAAGTTGGTTGCAGCCCTGAGGCACAACTTTTACTTCAAATTCAAATGCCCTTTCAACTTTGGATCACACTTTTTAAAGTTTCAGCCATTGGTCAGTTGGTGATTGTCATCATCCAGGTCAATGGCTTCCATGCAAACTACAGATGACCTGGGTAACTTGCTACTGACCAAAACAATCGCAACAACAGTTTTGATCCAGAACTGCTGATCAAATACCAATAACCAGCAACCACTTGCAAACCAGTTGGAGTAATAGACATTTTTCCTAAGTGAAACCTCTCCTGGAGGTAACCAGCTGGTTGCAGAGCAGTCTCTAGACCTGTGTGACTGAGGACTTAAGAAAAAAAGAAGTTGTCGGTGAAGGTTCTCAGTCATCCAGGTCATCGTAGTCAAAGGAGCTTGCAAAGAAAAGCGCCTGGACTTCTTTAAGTTACTTGAAGACGTTTCACCTCTCATCCGAGAAGCTTCTTCAGTTCTAAGGTCAAATGGTGGAGAGTCCCAGATATAAACCTAGAGGGAGTATCCCCCCACAGAGGGACAAAATGACCCCCTGATGATCCTCTAATCGCCTGAGCCAAGGTGTGAAACTGGGTGTGTTTGTTAAAGAAAATTGTCTTACTTGTCACTCAACACATTCATCTCAGCTTTATAATAGAGAGAAACATAGGCATATTACTTTATATCTATAGTGGGATCCACAGTTATTTGGGCCTCTAAAAGTAAACCTGGACTATATAACATGTGGTTACAACAAAGACATCCTCCTTATGAGAATAATTTCAAGACTGCTGCCCTATTTTTCTTTACAGCCAGTGTCTGACTTTTTATTCCATCTGTCAGCTGTATTTGCATGGCTCCTTTTGCTTCTCAGTTGCTACTGTGTAACCAATAAGATTTCCACAGACCAGAATGGATTGAGGGGTGCATATAAAGAGATAGCAGCTATAAAAACGGTGTACATGCTCATAGAAATCTGGTGTTTACATGACCGAGCAACCCTAAAATAATGAGACAAATGACAGAGTGGTTTATTGTATGTGGCCGCTATACACTAAGATAGTGGTTTGATCACTGATTTTCTTACATTTATACTGAAGCATTTATGACAATGAAGTGTGGAATTAACAACAACAACAACAAAACAGTATGAACATCAACATTTTTAGCATCATTATTAACTGGAACAACTACTTTTTAATGAACTTTTTTTGTAAGAAATATTCTATATTTATTACATCTACTGTAATATGCTATTATTGTGTTATTTGTAGAATTGTAGTCTTCATGCTGCAGACAACCCAGTATTAAAAATGTGCCTGCTGGTGGATCATAATTATAACTCCCCTAGTGTGTTCTGGTCGGGCACTGAGAAATAAGCAGAAAAATATAGATTTTTCTTTCTCTGTACGTCAGACCTTCACTGACTGCCAAATCCAATAAACGATAAGTCAGTCAGTCATTGTGTCCTTTTCTGGTCTCGGAAAATGAACTTATCTCAGATGCAAAATATCAAACATATATTTACATTTTTTGAGATAAGCTGTGGTTTTGACATTGTGCAATCAAATAAGGTGCACAGGTGTTATTCCAGCCAGCTGTTTATTACCTAGTGTTGTGCTACTTGGACATGATTCATTGTTTATGCATTGAACTGGTCATCCCATTTGTTGGCTATGGCATAATGTGATGCATTCTTTGTCTGCAAGTAAACATCTGGGATGTTTATCCCTGTCAGTCAGCAGCTTGAGCTGGTGAATGTGTATGTTTTATTAATCTTGCACAAATTTGAGTAAATTCTTGTTGAATAGTGAGTGTTTTAGTGGCTCTAAAGGTGATAGAAGTAAGGCTGTGTTCCTTTTAGTTTTACACAGCATGGTATCTTGTTGATAAAATATGAGGCAATTAAATCTGAGCTGAAATATTTCACCCAAGCAGCCTCTTCGGGATTTCAATTTAAAAAGCCTTTTGTAAATGCTTCTGTCTTTTCCATATTTGCAGTCGTAATACCCACATTCAAGTTTGACAGTTGTCATTTTTTTCAATTACTATTTTAAGTGGTTTAAAGCAGTGACATCTTTCATTTTAACTGGGTCAGTAATACATACGTGAATGAAAAGATATGTCCGGGACACACTGTAGAACCTCTTAAATGTTGTCACTGTAATGAATAGGGGCTCTGATTTAAAGGATGCATCCTTCAAACAAATTTAGACCAATTTGAATACATATGCTCGTCAATTCAGTTCCATTAAATCCTTGTGTTTTCATGCTGAGAAGCATGCTGACAATTAATCAGTTGTTGAAATTTACGTAAGCTCTCTGATATCTTGCTAGCTGGGCTGGCTTGGTTCTGAATATGTTTCCAGGATGACGTTTTTCTTCACAATTTTGGGCGGTTTAAGTAAGCATGTAATGCCAGGAGGGGTTAATTAACTACATAACACTTTTGCATCCAGACGGTGGAGGTCAGACAGAAGAGCTACCTCTCTTTTTTTTTTTTCTTTCCCCAAATCGTGGACCCACAAGCAATTCCTCTGTAGATTACCTAAATAAGCACATACTGACATGGGCTACCTACTTACTCCTTGAGTGGAACGACATGTGCTTATGCTGTGCAAGAAGATTTTTCTAGTTTCACCATAAAGAGCAACACTAAAATACGGTGACCGATAACAGATGCAAAGCTAAGAAAGACTAAGTGCACAGTGACATGAATAATTTGTTTAGAATTATTCATTATAAACTAGGGTTAATAACCGAGTTTGATGGAAAGATCAGACAGTTTTTTCCCACCAAACCTTTTGTATGAGTATAATTTGAAGGCTGAATTTTCATGACCAAATATAACACCTTGGAAAATCAGTGAATAGCAAGTCCCAATTTATTTAGAGATAAGATTATTCACAAAAGCCAAGCTAAGATGTTCTGGAGCAGGCTTTAAATGGGAGCTGAATAAAAGCTCTTATGACCTCAGACGTCCTTATTTGGTCGAGTTCTGTATCTGTTGGCGCTGCTGGGCGAAAATTGTTAAAGGCTACATGGAAAAAGCAAGTTTTTTTTCTTTTTGCTAGTCAAAAATGTCTCTGCTCCTGAGGTCCCTAGCAGTGCTTTGTTATAAAGAATTCGAGCTCTTGGTAAGAGGGATCTGCCACCTGTAGACTTTTTGAGATGTTATATTTAGTGATGTAAAATGTGTTCACGTCACATCCCGCCAGGACTGAGTTGTACATCTCACCAGAATGTCTCAAGAAACTATCTTCCACAATCTGTCAAATCGTGCAGGAGCGGTCTACCAATTACAGCTGTGAGAAGTGAGCAGCTGTCTTGGCTCTACAGACTTGCCGGCATGTCTTACCCTGCATTACATACATATCCCGATGTAAAAATGTAATGTTGTACAGAGAGACACAGGTAAAATACAGATTAAAGACTGGAGAATAGCAGCAGAGAATTGCAGAGGATTTAATGCTCAGTGGTTGGATAGGCTCGTGATAGCGATGATTTAAATGGTCCCTCAGATAGTGTTTTAAAATGGGGTCCAGTGCAGTAACAGTGCTGCTTCTGTGGTGATCAGATACCAGATTTTCCAAAAGTCAAAGTTATACTGAGAGCTGAGTGCATTTCATGGTAACTAATGTCCAAGTCTCAGCTTCTCAGTGAAAAACAGAAGAATAAAATGAGAGGGGTGGAAGGAGAGAGTTATTAGAGCTCACCGTAAATTGCATGGAGGAAAGGGAGCCTTTTAAATCACCATAGCTTTTCCTCTGCATGTTTGAGGTCATGAGGTAGCCTGAATTGCTACAATCTTTTTCTCTGAGTTTCTCAGCTCATACAAAATTTCCATTGAATCCATAAGTTTTGTCAGAATGTCAGAATTCTGCCTCTTTGCCTTATATTTAAAATTGTGTTTGTCCAACTATTTATTAAAATGGGGTTTAAATTAGTTAGTGTCATATTTTCGCTACACCTTTTGTAGGGCTGGGTGATATATCAAGCTTTTAAATATTTTGATAGATTTTTATACGAGATATGAGAGGTGACAATATCGTTTATATTGATATAGTCTATGTTACGTTATAATAATAATAATAATAATAATGGATTGTATTTATATAGCGCTTTTCGGGGCCCTCAAAGCGCTTTACAATTCCACTATTCCTTCACACACTGGTGGAGGCAACTACAGTTGTAGCCACAGCTGCCCTGGGGCAGACTGACAGAAGCGAGGCTGCCATATCGCGCCATCGGCCCCTCTGGCCATCACCAGTAGGCGGTAGGTGAAGTGTCTTGCCCAAGGACACAATGACCAAGACTGTCCGAGCCAGGGCTCAAACCGGCAACCTTCCGGTTACATGACGAACTCCCAACTCTTTGAGCCACGATCGCCCCACAATATATATAATTATACTTGTGGAGCTGCAAGTTTGCCTCTCTTTTGTCCACTTTTGTCTCTACGCAACATTACTCTGCCTCGCCTCTCTACTTCACTGAACACAACTCCCGCTCCACCATCGCTACACCTGCAAGCAACAACAAGATGGACACGGCAGCTGTCAAAGAGGAGCTGGTTGGTAAAAAGAAAACATTTGGAGATTACTATTTTAGTGCTGTCAGTGTTAATCTCGTTAAAATGACGTTAACGCCATGCGTTAACGAGCAAACCGCGCTAATGCGTTGACGCCTAAAATCCTTTCGTTTTTTTCTCAAAAATCGACAGTGTGCCTTATGTATGAATTCTGGTTGTGTTTACTGACTGCGGACAAATTTTATGTAGTACAAAAACAACATTGTTTTATTTTATTTATGGAGCATTATTATTTAAGATATGATGATAATTTATTTCTGAGCAATTTTTTCATGTACATGAAAAACGCTGTATGTTAATAAAAGTGCCTGTGTAAGATCTGCGACATAGCTTTGACTAAGGACTCTCTTTTTGTTGTTTCTTTATGGCTTTAAAAAATATTGAGCTATATATCGTATATCGCCATCCAGCTAAAGAATATTGAGATATGAATTTTGGGCCATATCGCCCAGCTCTAACCTTTTGCATTAATGCTGACGTTCTGAACCTCAATCACGTCTTGACTGGTTTAAAGTCCATTGTGAGGGTGTATGCATTGTCCAAATTTTTATGGACCTAACTCTAAGAAACTGCAAACAGGCATTTTAGTCCCCTTAAAAGCAACGCCACCAACCTGAAATACTGGCACCTTCATCAAAATGTCTCTGCAGTGTGCCTCTAGTCATCCTTTGACTGGATTGTTGTTGGTAAAACAGGCAGTTTGATTATTTGAGCTTTGAATGAAGTGTAGTTGATGTGTGTATAAAGGACATAATAATTCCATTTCTGGCAAATCAACCCAAAGCATAAAAAAATATTTTTATGAATAATTCAGCTTTGGATTGCTTTCACAGAAAGACAAGTGTAGTTGGATCATTAACAAAGCATCTACAAATTTTTTGTCTTTCTTGGGGTAATTACTTAAAAACACACGCAGTTGAACTTAATTTACAACCAACCATATGAAGTTGAAAGGCTGTGACACCAGAGACTGGTGCCTAACCTTAAGTCCTTATCTTTAGCAAGCACACTCAGTGTTTACACATTGCCATGATATCGTAATTACTACAAGCTAAATATTTTATTGAACACTGAAATTTTTTGTTAGTTAATGTTTAGCTGCATATTCGCTATCAAAGTCGAGCCACCCAGGCATGGATTGGTTTCCACTGAAAAACAGTTTCTGTGAAAATGAGCGAAATAGAAAAGAGGCTTGCTTTTGTGAGTATTCGTTTCACTGGGACACGAGACCAGTGTAATTATCACCAAAGCATGCATGTAAATGTGTTCATTCCTGAATATGTCAGTAATTTTTACAGGCTCCGTATGCCTGCAGCACTTCACGGTCTAAGTTGGAAAAACTAATCCCAGTCATGCAGTATGGGTGGACATGAGCAAATTAGACTTTTTCATGGTATCATGGTTGTCATTGCCTAACCTTAAAATTAAATAATAATAATAAATGTGGATGTTGCTGTAGATATTCTTGTTTTTTAGCATTTAATGATTTTTTTTTTTAAATAAATGTGGATGTGACTTTTCCTGAAATGGAAAAGGGATTATTTCTGTTTGAGCACTGGGGAAAATAAGAGAATCCATCTGTGTATCACAAACCCACATTATTGACTCATAGCATTTATTTCTGTTTGTCACCCATTTTGGTTTTAATAGCAGTATGTTTGTATCTCAGTAGTTTGCAGATGAGCTATTATAAGCATGCAATTTTCTGTTATAGATTAATCTGGCTCCATGTGAGAGAATTGGTCAGGGAAAGTTACTGAATGGCTCATGTTGCTACTGTCCATGGCCATCAGCAAATCGACATGCTGTGGTCATTTTGATCTAGTAATTAATCTTAATTAGTCTCTAATTTCCCTGCCTGATTTGCTACTGTGGCTTCGACAAATTCAAAAAGCACAAATAAAAATGTGAAATCACTTGCCGGAGTTTAAGTAAGTACAACAACTACTTTGTTAAGTTCAGGGAGAGATCGTGGCTTGGGTTCAAATCTATTGCCATATTCCACCCAGGCTAAATGTGGAGATTTTACATCCATGTATTTACATATTCACAAGATGTTACTTGACTTGAGAATGTAAGATTGCCATGATTGAATACCAGAATGCCTCAGTCACTAAGTGTACCTCACTGTACTGCATATGTGAATTTTCAGATCAGATCATGGTTGCTTTCAAAATAATGAAAACCAGACTAAATCGAATAAAAGCTTTACTGACCATTTCTCTTACAAATGTCATGTGCGAGTGTATCAGCAAGTGTATCAAAAATGTTGTTTATCCAGTAGCATGCTTTGTTGTCGAGAGTGACATTGTTGTTCAGTTGGTATTTCAGGGAACCATGTAAGCTCGACGTGATCGATCTATGTTTTGCTGCCATGCTGACAAGAATGAGAAATGAAAATTGATTCAAATCCAGGGATTTTTGCTACATTGTTTTTCAAAAGTAATTAAGAGAACATTGTGTGGACAAAAAACCGATTGCTGTCCAGACCAGAAATTATGCAGCACCAGGTCAGCCCATAGGCCTATTTGTATGTGTAAAAATCGTGTCTAATATTTTCCTCATCACATAATCACAGTAAGTGCCTATAGCTGTTTCCAATATTATGGACCAGATAAGTAGTGACTGGGTTTCTTGACATGCACAAAAATAATGTAATCAGCATTCAAGTTGGTGTTTGGGTTTTTAACTCTCAATGTCTCCTAATGCCTTCTGTAAACTGCTAACATTTTTCTATTCTGATCTTTGCTTGCTTTATCCCAACTCAAAAAAAGAACCGCTTACTTGAGTGACTCACTGGGTTAAATGGGTAAATCCTATCATAAATAAAGAAATAAAGTGAATATTCAAATGATCTGCAAATGTCCTAACCTCATTCACCCCACTGAAGCAAGCTAACAAACAATATATTTAGTTGTACTGCCATAAGGTTCATAATTTCTTTCAAGATTCAACCTTTGATACTTATTAAAATTCTATGTTTTGCTGAGTGTCAGAAAAGCAATGTTTTCATGAATTATGAATGCTAGTTTAGCCACCCAAGAACAGTGTCGGGTTTACATATGCATCGTGCATAGATTTGTTATGTAGCATGCTTCTCCTTTCAAAAAAGTATTACCAATTTCAAATGGTGTGTTATCTTCTGAGACAGTAATTCTAGGATTTTGACCAATTATACACCAGTCCATAATGCACAACAGTAAAAGTTTGCACTTTTAAAACTAGCTATACTTTTGCAAAACTTGTTTTGCTGGGTAGCATTTGCCTTGAGCAGCATACAAATGTTGATGACTTAACCTTTTTATATATTTTTATATTTAGAACATGTTTGGATCGTTCATGATTTACGACAAATGAACAGCATGACAGAAACAACCTTTTCTGAAGAAGTAGCATATGTCTATTTTGGGACACAGAATTCTGTAATTTATTCATTAAAGCTGGTTTTTCATATGAAGTAAGCCACTCTTTCATCATGACTAAATCTAGTAGTTCTTCCTTATGTCTGTATATGTCTCAGTTATCCAGAACATAGTTGAAGGCAACTAGACTTCTTTAGGTTGATCCAAGAGGCGTCTTCCGTTCTATAAACAACTGCTCAACATTCACAGGTATTTAACATCTAGCGGGGGCCGTTGCTTTGGAGATATTCCTGAGGGTCGCTGACCAGCTATTCCTTTAATTGTCTTAACAATTAAAATTATATATGTAGTTTAGAAAATACTAACCATAACAGTTTGTATACATTGTTAGATGCTAATGTCATTTCATGGAATCCAACATTAGCTCGTGTACATCCATCCATCCAGCCCTTTTCTTCAGGTCACGGGGGGCAGCAACCTAAGCAAGAAGGCCCAGCCCTCCCTCTCCCCAGCCACCTCCTCCAGCTTATCTAGGGGAACACCAAAGTGTCCCTAGGCCAGCCAAAAGATATGATCGCTCCACGATATCCTGGGTCTGCCCGAGAAACAAACACCTCACCCAAGAGGCATCCTTGTCAGAACCACCTCAACTGGCTTCTTTTGATGTGGAGGATTAGTAGCTCTACTCTGAGCCCCTCTTGAATGGCTGAACTCCTTAGCCTATCTCTAAAGGTCGGCCATTCTTAGGAAAAAGGTCATTGTTGCCACATTAGCTAGTGTACATAAAATTTTAAAGTCCACTTAACATAAGTGGGACTGGTTTGGGAAGAATTGGAATATTAGTCCTAAGATTAAGATAAGATAAAACTTTATTAATCCCTCGGGTGGGTTCCTCTGGGAAATTTGGTAAAGATTGTTGCTTTGATGATCATTAGTACAAAAACTGAGCTCCCCATTGAATCTATCAACTTCATGCTAATACTAGTTGCTGATATTTAAATTTTTGTAATGCTGAGATGATATTAGTGGAGGAACTGACGAATGCTTGAAAATTACAGTAGCTAAACTGAGGTCATGAAAAAAAGTCTTTATTTCATATCTAAGGCCTACCTTTCATTCAAAGGAAATAGAAAAACTTGTGCGATTAGGATTAAGATTCAACTTTATTTATGCACATGTATAAATACAGGGTAACGAAATATAGTTTGCATCTAATCAGAAGTGCAATTAAATTTTCTGATGTGTCCTTTCTTGAGATCTTGGTACATTTATGTTTCCAGTATGTTACATACTGATTTCATATTGAACAGAAGCCTGAACACAGTGTTTGCTGAAAACTATCAGGAAACCCAAACATACTATGGTTATATTATGGATAAGAATTTGAAAATTACAAAGATCTATTTTTTTAAATGTTTCGTTGCATTGTCCTGTATTATATCAGTCAAACCTCTGCTGATTAATTATATGCTGCATTTATTATATAGGTGATATGTTGTACTTTGCATCCCTATTGCTGAACAAGTGGTAGTCCTCCCTGCCTTTTACCTCACACAGTGGTCACAAAATTGCACATCTGTACCACACCTGGGGGGAAAAACAAAGTTGGAATTTTAACCCAGACAAACTGTTTTCTATTGCTCTTCAATTCTCTGTTATATTAATAAACCTATTACTGTATATGGCAGCAGACAATTCACAATTACACAAGTTCCAGCCACTTCTCATCTGCATAAAGAACTATCCATATTGAGCATGATCTAAAGAGTAAAAAATGGGCTGATAAAACAGAGGGAAAGGGTCATTAAGCACCAGGTTGGGAGACAGACAGAGACAGCTAGGGAGACATAGAGTCCCAACTTCATCAAGATTAATCACTGACATCTGGTGCCTTGGAGGACCTAGTTAGTAACCCTCTGTTTTCCCCCTGGTTGGGTGTGAATCATCGATGGCAGGCGGAGACGGAGGAAACGCAGCCCCGGATGCCTGTTGTATCTTTTGTCACACTGGGTGACAAAAGTGTGTAATGAATGACAGAGAGGAGGTAAAGAGTATGCCAAAACAGTTTTTTATTCAGATCGTACTGCTGCCAGATATCTACATATATACTGTAATTGAGTAATGGGATTTAATACAGTATTTATGACATAGTAGATATTTGCAGAATAAACAGATGGATAGACAGACAGATAGATAGGATCGCATTAAACTGAAAGCTTATTAAAATTTGCATAAATGCCAAAATACAGTAATAAATCCTGGTTTGTGTGTGTGTGTACGAATCAGCTTAATTATGTGTACAGTGTTATTTTCATTTCTCCAGTGCAGGTCTATATAATCGATTATGATTACCATTCTAAAGCTCATAATTTGGTAAAAATCCAATCCATGTAGCTTGCCAGGTAGTAAAAACAAGCCAGCACATTATACTGAATTTAGAATAAATAAATATAAGGTGAGAATCCTTGACACCTATCGGTTGATTTAACAGCACCCTCCTTGCAGATTGCATGGAGAGAGATGAATTGACGGCGAGGTTGGGATAGACAGAGAAGGTCGTGCAAGAGCGCGAGCTGGGGGAGAAAGAGAGGGGGGTGAGGGAGTGTGGAGTCAGAGTTCTCTATTAACTAGAAGCCTAAAGGAGGCTCCTCTTACTAGAGCCCTGTTCTGGCTACGCTGTTTTATTATGTTCAGTTTCAGACCTTGGGCTCTGGCTTATATAGAAAGACTCTGACCCACATCTATACAAGCTTTGTCATAAACTTATTTTTATTATGAAAAAGCAGGGCCACGGGGCCAGTGCTGATGCTTGTAGAAGTGGAGCAGGTGAGCCGGTTGATGCTATTACAAACTGGATGATTAAGTCTGAATGAAAATTAGATAATTCGACGTGATACAAGAGGAGATGTGAAACAAGGCAGAGGTCAGTCTGTACTGGCATTATTGTGGAAATGTTAGTATGATGTTCAGTGTCCGTCTTTCTTTTTTCAGATAACTGTTGTCTCACTTTGGATTTATGATAACATAAGCAAGTTTTTAACTGTTAATTGTGACCATTTCAACAATGAAACAATAGTAATAATACAAATCTAGTTACCATTCAGTTAACTACAATTAAGGAAGGAATTAAGAATCATTTAAACTGTGAAAAGGTTTATGTTATATTTAGCTTGGTCCTGGTCTAATCTAAAGAAAGTCTAAAGTAAGATATATTTAGATATTTGAATCTTAAAGCTTTAACCATTTCATGTACACCTTGGTAGTCCTGAGTTTTTTTCCTGCCTTCATTCTAAATCTAGATTCAACAAGGTGCTGGAAACACTCCTCAGAGATTTTGATCCACATTGACATGATAGCATCGCACAGCTGATGGAGATTCGTCAGCTGATTCACATCTGTGGTGTGAATCTCCCGTTCCACCACATCCCAGAGGTGTTCTACTAGATTGAGATCCTGTGACTGTGGAGGGCATTTGAGTACAGAAAACTCAATGCCATGTTCGAGCAACCAGTTTGAAATTATCTGATCTTTGGGGCTGGAAGCAAGCCATTAGAAGGTGCATACACTCCAGCCATAAAAGAATGAACCAGATAAGCAACCGCACTTTTAAACAATGCTTATTTGGTTCTACTTAACCCAAAGTGTCCTGAGAAAATACCCCTCAAACCATGACACCACAAGCCTAAATCACTGATACAAGGTAGGGTGGATTCATGCTTTCATGTTGCTTATTCGAATTGATACTTGGGGTGATACTTGATAAAACTTGGGGTGGCTGTAGCTCAGGAGGTAGAGCAGGTCACCTACTGATCGGAAGGTTGGTGGTTCGATCCTTGGGTCCTCCAGTCTGCATGTCAAGTATCCTTGGGCAAGATACTAACCCCAAGTTGCTCTCCGATGCATCCATCGGAGTATGAATGTGTGTGAATGTAGTTAGATAGCACTAAGTGTAGATAAAGTGAATGTGAGAACGGGTGTGATTGGGTGAATGTGGCATGTTGTATAGAGCGCTTTGAGTACTCCGAGAGAGTAGAAAAGCGCTATATAAGAATCAGTCCATTTACCATACTTATCAGACAAGAAATTGTTGTTTTTCCAATCGTCCGTTGTCTGCAATTCATTTTCTATGTGTAGCTTACAGATGTGGCTTCCCATATGGAAAAGATATATATAAATCTTACAAAGTTTGTATCTGTCTTGTGTGAAACTTGTATGAAAAGCATACAAGAGTAAAAACAGATATAAGATCCATTGAAAAATTATATAATGAAACTTGTATGTTTTGGATACTTACTAAAACAATATATGAAAGTAATGAGAAAGTGGCCACTTTCACGAGTAAATCATGTAAGCCTTATATGATTTACTCATGAAAGTGGCCACTTTCATGAGTAAATCATATAAGTTTTTACTATTTCTTTTCCATATGGGTTCTAATGTGGTTTTTCACCATAACCCACGTGTTTCAGTGTCTGATGTGTTGTGGGAAGCTCTTCTGCATAAATTGGTTGTAACGAGTAGTTTGGGTAATTCAGGTTACTGTTACCTTCTTATGATATAGAATAGAATAGAATAGATAATAATGCTTTAATTATCCCACAAGGGGAAATTTGGGTGTAATAGCAGCAAGAAAGACACAAACAAACAGTACACAAGACACAGAACAGAAACATACACAATCTTTACATATTTACTTCAAGGACATTTTTAAAACAAGGATATGAAAACAGCCTGGGCATTTTCTTCTGACCTTCTGCTCACTGGGTATTTTTGGTTTTGCAAATCCTAGAATAGGTTGTGTGGAAAAATCCCAGTAGATCAGCAGGTTCTACAATATCAAGGCCAACCCATCTGCCACCAACAACCATGCAATGTTCAAAGTAATTTAATATCAGCACCACCAAAGAAAAAAACAAATCCTGTAACTCTGTTAAATTAAATCTCCGTCATGTTCTTGACTTTTCTTAAAATAGGCTTGTTCATCAAATACAGAAGCTCCGGGTGTACGGGATCAGAAGAAAAACGATAAAAAATAATCACCACATTCACCTAGTGCTAAATGTCAGGTTGTCTGGCAAAATGATTGTTTACATGCATTTTAATGTGAAGGCGGCTGTAATGCTAGCCAGAGCTAGCTAAATGTGATTGATAAATTAATATAAAGTGGACTGTCGTTAAATAAAATATGAATAATTTCTGCTGGGATTTTGAATCGGGGCAGAGTGGGGAGCTTAACCGATGGTGTGGTGGAGTTGCTGGCTGTTCTGAGCAGGAAAACGTAGCTGAACTGAACAGAGAGTCCAGAGTGTGGAGAACTAATCAGAGTAATTAAAAAGTGAAAGCCAGAGAACGGCAGACAAACAGTTTTCAGACCTGAGGAGAGGAGCTGAGGAGGGCTGTGGATGGTTAATGAGAGTGTTGGTGATCGGCAGCAGATGTGGACGAGGTAAACTTTGACCGCTCAACTTTTTACAACAATTATTTCAAATCTGTTTCTTATGTTTTTCTAGCCAGCTGTGAGGTCACTTTGAACATGTAGGCAGTCTGTTTTTATGTTGTCTTTATTTTATCCAGAATTCATTTTTATTTTTTTAATTTAAATAATGTACATAATATATATGCATAATGTCCTTCGTCTGTGAAAATATTTTTTTAGGTGTTTTGTGCTATCTGTTATACCCTTTGTTTATTGATCTGTTTAAACTTTACAATCTATAATTAAATGATCAATTAAGTCATTGATAAAACTAATAAAATGCCTAAAAATTCATCTTAATTAAAATTAAAATTAGAAAAAAAACAGATGAAAGTTGTCAAACTTATGTCTGTGAAGGTTCTCAGTCATCCAGGTCATCGTAGTCAAAGGAGCTTGCAAAGAAAAGCGTCTGGACGTCTTTAAGTTACTTGAAGACGTTTCATGTCTCATCCGAGAACCTTCTTCAGTTCTAAGGTCAAATGGTGGAGAGTCCCAGATATAAACCTAGTGGGAGTATCCCCCCACAGAGGGACAAAAGGACCCCCTGTTGTCAAACTTACTTTTTTAAGAAGTGACACATTTGCTGTTACTGCGGTTATTTTTTTCTAGGGAGTTATCTCCTTCATCTGAACTACATTAATTAATCCTGACCTGCAATTGGCTGATTACATATTAAAAACAACAAGTTTACCTAGTCTTAAATCTGTTACTATGCGTCAGCATTGTGGATGAGAGTCACTCATTCCTTTAGCCTTATGGACACTAAATATTAATCGCAATAACGTTTGTACCTAAAACTCTGAGTGTAGGTCTAAAAATAAATCCCACCGTCATGTCAATCTAGTTTAGAAAGGCGCTGCTCTCTGTGGTCTCAACAAATATAATACCCCATTTGAGTAATCTATCCTGCATTTCCAAGGGCGTCATCTCATTATTGATTGGAGGAAAGTGAAGAGATATGGATATTACGAGGCTGAAGGCCACAGAGGTACTGAAGGTGATTCATGGGAGGGTCTTCCTCATCATTCAGACCCTGGACAAATAGTTCATTTCCAACAGTGTTGGCATTTGAAGAAATCAAATTCTTGAGGTGAATTTAAAGCAGGGCAAGAGGCAGGTCTGTACCTTCCGCATACCTGGTAGACTCCTTTGAGGTCTCCAAGTTATCTTTCAATTACAACCACAGTAAACCTCTCCTCCACACACAAACACCCATTGCCCCTAACACACTGTAAGCAGTGGCCTCTGAGAGTCCCTACTGTTTCAGTCGCATAGCTTTTTTTTTCCTTCTATTTTTCCTTCTTTTTTAGAAATCAGTGCGGTATATTTCATTATAATGGTTGCTATTGTTGCACAAAATCACTGGAAGATTATCGTTTTGCAGATGGTGATGAAAGAGTAGTTCTCCCAGTGCTGCAGGGACTAGCCATTATCATTTTCCTGACCATGCCCTTTCTGGTAATTCTCCTCCATATAGCCTCAACCTTTCTTATGGCTGTCAGTTGTAGAGAGCCAATTAACATATTGTGTCCGAGGGAGTCATTCTTCCCAGCGCTCCTCACTTTCCCTCCTTCTGTTGTTTTCACACTGCTAGCTAGTGGGCAGAGTCACACAAATTAGTGGTGTGGGCTGGAAGGCTCAATTACCTTTTAAGGACTTTAGAGGTAGTCTGTGTCCATGTCAGCCTGTCTCAGAGCTTCCTCCAACCTGCCTCGATAAGGGCATAAAACAAGAAGTGGAGCGGGAAGGGGCACAGCAGAAGGAGAAAAGCAATTGGTGTGCAAGAGTTGAATTTCTAAATGATCTAATTTCTGTGTCTGCAGAGCGTCTCACTGTTGGCATCCCTGTCCCCCTTAGAGACAATGGCAACTCTCTTCTTCTCATCAGCCCACCTCAGGCTCACCTCAGCCACCCTCCTCCTCTTCCCTCCCACACCTCTTGCTATCTTTTGTTGTGAGCCACGGAGAGCAAGGGGACAGCCAGCAGAAAGTCCATTTGAATATGATGGCAGGGGTGTATTCTCAGAGGAACAGGGCCACTCTGTGAGCTGTGCCAGGCATGGCCTTGTTATCCATCTGTGACCATGTAATGGAGATGGATACTGTACCACTGGCAGGCTAAAATGGAAGAGATACATGGGCCAGTAGATATCACGCCTCTCAAATGCTGGAAATGCTGCAAGCATTGGAGATGTAAAGCACAAGACACGTAAACCCGCTCTTGCTGAAGGTGGGAAGCACTCATATGATTTCCACACCATAGATACTATAAGGATTCCTGAAATAAGGCGATGGTGCATTAAAGTTTGAGTCGGTTTGGTTTTAGGTTTTTCTACTCATGCAAAATGATACTGCACTCAATTATGGAGATCTCAGAACATAATGGAATCGCTGTAACAAAGCCTTGGTAATTCGAACATGAAGCTGAATGATTGTCTTCATTTTCTACAGAAGTGTGAGTCATCTCTCTGGTCATGCAACACTTATTTGCAACAGTAATCAGGCTTTAAAGGACAATTAATGCAGATTCCAGATTGTGCTTTTTATCAATGCAATCTATTATCATAGCTTGTCAATAGTCAAATTAGAAGAAGAACTCCATCACAATGTTAACTGGCAACATGTTTCATCTGTTGTCTTTTCGTTATGTGTTCTCATTCAAAAACTACTTGTAGAAACTGAAGCAGTGACAATGCCTTAGTGGAGTTTTAATGTCATAATATTAACATACATGTCTATGTAAAACATGGCGCTTTTAAAAGTAAGAGGTGAATATAAAGTTCTGCTTACTCCACAGATTAACTTTCCTTATTATGCGTCAAACTCAGTCCCTCTATTTGCAGCTCTTTTCACATGATAAAGACTTTGTTGATAATCCAAGGGGAGCTATATCTTTAAAAAATGATAACACTACCAGAGCTACCAATTTCTAGACATTAGAAGAAGGCTCCAAATCAAAGCAAGATAACCAGTTAGACAGCATGTCTTTATTCTGTGAATGAAATCTTTATCTTTAGCTACATATAATGCAACCGAGTTACACATTGCAAAGTTTCTTTCTTTCTTTCTTACTTGGATCGCAGTCTTCAACCTTATCTGACTTCAGCGACGTCTCTTCAGGCAAATTCATAAAGACTTCCCATATCATCCTCACATATTCCTCTCATGTATCACACATGTAATCAAAAACTTTCAGGGATTGGACTGCAAAAATTAAAAACCTCACCTGATTGAAATTTGGCCAGCTCTCCCTCTCAAGGTCGTCTCTCTGGAGATGTCTGGACAGCTTCCAGCAGCAGCTGTTTGTACCTTCCTCTCCTGACAAACATCAAATCTGCGAAGAAAGCCAACACCCAATTTTGTTTTTAAAGTGACACCGATTTTTCATGGAGAGCCATCACTGGTGATTAGAGCTGGATCTCTGGCTGCGAACAAGCAGTTTTCAGCTGAAAGGTCTGCAGCGTCCAAACCTGAAAGCAGTGTGTCAAGGGCAACACCAGGATCATTTTTTGTTTTTTCTGACTTTCAGTAGGTTGTGGATCAAGAATTCATCTCCTAAGCTACATTGAGAATGAATGTTTTTTGGGGGGCTTTCTGGCTTTCCTGAAAAAAATAATCAAATTATATGTTCACCCTTTGACACACTGGAGGTGATCCAGCTATCACAGAAGTGAACAGGAGGGACTTCAGCAATCATGCTGAAAACAGTGCAGAGCAAACTTTATAATTGAACCAGCATCTTTTACAAAAAACATTTTCCAGTATTTCCCTGCTGCCTTTACCGAACCACAAATGGATATAAGGTGTGAACCCAGTCTCTGGAATAAGTAATGTCCACACCATATGTTGCTCTTACTTGTTTATAATCAATTGTATAATATTTGAGTTCCCTCTGCTGCTATTGGACACTGTAATTACCAGTGTCATATCATTTTAAGTTTTATATTCTGGGCAGCATTTCTAAAAAGGAGGTAATGAGAGTTTACCAAAAGTCTGCAAATATTACCTGATCCTGGAAGCTCTCACAGTATGCAGACCTTTGGCTCCTACAGCTCTGACCCTCTGACCCTGTAGTGGACACAGCCACCCTCCAAGACCTAGAAAATATAGGTGTAAAGTTGACTGAGGGCATACGATCCTCTTCCATTGTTTTTTCTCGAAGTGAGGAAATAAAATATTAACATTTAGTGTAATCCAGCCGAAATCCAATCATCGCTGAAGGGTGTTTCATGAGGGGAGAGCCAATAAAAGCAAGCTGAGCGATCAAAGATTTCAAACTGATTTCTAAAGTGTTCACTGATGACTGATGAAAGACATTAATTGTTGCACTGAATAACATGGAAATAAATAAATACATAAACTTTAAAATCTCTGCTGGTGTCCACATTTACAAGTGAAGAGAAGTCTGGGAACAATGTTGTTTTATCGACATGAACTTTATTTCATCTCACTGACCTTTATTTACCTCAACTGCTGAGGGAAGCGAGTCTTTTCTGTTTCTTCCTGTTTGTTATAGTAAACAAAGTGATGTTATAACGAGCCATCAATTCATTTCAGTTTGTTTGATCCCCTCAACACTGTTAACGTTATTACAAACTCACTATTTAGGGTATTTGTCTCAGATTAAAAACGCCTTTCCTACTCTGAAACAAACTCAATTGAAAACATATGTGACGTGTACGATAAACCAAGATGCACTCTGCAAAATTTTCATGGAGTTAGTTCCATCTTTTACACGTAAACCTCTTCAAAAAAACAACCAAAAAACCATAAATAACCATCAATCGTTGACTTTCACCCAAACATCCTGAGCAAATATTTGCTTGACTCGAGTAGGAAACAACATTATGAAAATAAATGATGTTTTAATCACTGTGCTGCACTCATATCAGTTTTTACTTTACAGAAACAAAACAGTACATTCAACATGCTACAGAAAAAACAGCACCTATGCCTCACTACTGTTCTTAAAAGTGCTTAACATAATTTAATCAAATCATATCAACAGTCACCTGTTGAATCCAAGTCGGCCATCCTCTTCTTTAAACATTCTGAAAGAATTAAACCACCTATTCAAACAATGTTTCAAGTTGCCAGAGACAGTCTTACCTATCTAGGTATAAAAATCACTCCAAAAATGAACGATTTGGTACATGCAAATTACTCTCCTACTATCAACTCTGTTGTTGACTTAATCAATAGATGGTCTATGCTGCCAATCTCTTTGATTGGACGTGTAAATATTCTCAAGATGAACGTTCTTCCAAAATTTCTATATCTCTTCCAAGTCATTCCTCTCAGCCCTCCAGATGACTTCTTCACAAAGGCAAAAACAATATTCATTAAGTCAAAGGAGCTTGCAAAGAAAAGCGTCTGGACTTCTTTAAGTTACTTGAAGACATTTCACGTCTCATCTGAGAAGCTTCTTCAGTTCTAAGGTCAAATGGTGGAGAGTCCCAGATTTAAACCTAGTGGGAGTTTCCCCCCACAGAGGGACAAAAGGACCCCCTGATGATCCTCTAATCGCCTGAGCCAAGGTGTGAAACTGGGTGTGGGTCCCAATCAGCCAGAGTTTCGGGTGAGTTCATTGTGAAACCTGGCCCCACCTTATCATGCGAATTCCTGAGGTCAGATGGCCCAGGATGTGAGTGGGCGCTAAGGCGTCTGGGAAGGGATCTCAAAACTGGATTATAGATGGCAGAGAGTTGGTGTCGTAAACCACCGCCTCTGTTCAAAGATGGTCGCTCACAGTGGACATAGATGCTTCTTTCACTCCTCTTTCAAACCATCTGTCCTCTCTGTCCAAAATGTGAACATTAGCATCCTCGAAAGAGTGACCTTTATCCTTAAGATGCAGATGGACCGCTGAGTCTTGTCCTGTGGAGGTGGCTCTTCTGTGTTAAGAGAACCTTCGTAGAAATATTCATTAAATTCATTTGGAATAACAGACGAGCCAGACTGCGCCTTTCGCTATCTCCCGTATGACAGGGGAGGTCTGTCTGTTTTTGGTTTTTTTTTGTTTGTTTTTTTTACTTTTTTTTTTTTTTTGGGGGGGGGGGGGGGGGGGGGGTTGTTTTGTTTTGCTTTGTTTTATTTATCTATATATATATTTTTTCTGTAATAATATTTGAATGATCTACATGGGAGAGTATGTATAACTATATCTATGTGTTTCCCTAACACTGTTTATATACGATGTACATACATTACTATTATACACTCAAATTTTTTTATTAATTTCCTCCTCTATTTTATTTGAACTCTCTCTTTCTGTTGGTTAAAATGTTGTTGGAAAAGCAATAAATAAATCTTTGGGGAAAAAAACCAGTCACCTCAAGCACCTTTGTTCTGTAAAGTAAAGACTAAACAGTATTCAACACATCTTTTGAAAGACAGCATGGTTCTTGTCAGTTAGAGCTACTTTGAATCTGCATCACACTATGAACGACTTTGCACAGAGCACGCAAAAATCTTTATCCACACTGTGAGTATAAGGACAAAAGGTCATATTGTGTCACTATATTAAAGTTAGTAATTCAGTACTATTGGGTACTGTATGATGATAATTAATAGTCACGAAGTAGTAATTAGAATGATTTGAACCATTAGCGAAAAAAAGTGAATTATTGTTTTTATCGCGTGGTGGCATTCGGGAACATTTGGATATTGTGATGGAGAAAAATGCTGAGGGCAAAAGCACCGTCTCAGCAGTGAAAGCACATATAGCTCAATTTTGTATGACAATATTTCAGTTAAAAACATTATTTAGTGCCCTAGGTGCATTCCAATAAAATATATTTTTGTTATGCTCAAGCTCACCAAGAAGTCCCAGTCAGCAGTTAAATTCACACATTACAGAAGATGGCAGGTTACATTTTATTTATTGATATATTTATAAGTCCAAGCTCATGCATAATACATTTAATGGTATAAGGTCCACATAAATCTTTGCACAACAGAGAGGGCAACATGATGAAAGAAATACTGGCACAAGAATAGGTAGGCACAGTCATGATCAGTGGGTTCCTATTAATAGAAGAAGAAAACTAAAGATAATGAAATAATTGTGCATATTTACTTGTTTATAACATTTAGATTGTTGAACCAACACTGTCAGACCAAATGGCAATGAACGAAACAATGAATTTAATTTACATTTTATGCACAGTACATTTATTTTAGACCAATCCAACTAGATATTATGCAATAAGTTGTGTCTTTGTTTGATTAATGAACTGCTTGCTGGCTCTAATCCATAAATGTCAGCTCTGCCATTTTTTTTCTGAAACAAATAAAGTACCCCTTTTTTGTCCCATGAATCTGAAGTAAATCGCTCATTACCTATTCTTGTCAGAAACAGTCTCGCAGCTGTTCCTACTGTATCTGGTGCATAATTGGAATGAGTAGTGGTGTGCTTTGTCTTAACTGTGGTATATGGAAAAATGGTGTGGGAGGTGCATGGAGAGAAAAATGATTTCCACATGCACTGAGCACTGCATGGGGGCAGCCTTTGCCTCCTTCTGCCCAGTTCTGTCATCCAGACTGCAGTTCTTTGTGTGCAACTGTGTACAGAGATGATGGAAAACCAGATACATCTTATTTGAATTTACTACGTCTCTCACCTTGCGTGTCAATAAAACCCCTCTGTACTCTGCTCATTATTCACTCTCGCAATTTAAAAAGTGAAATGGCAGTTTCAGTCCGACTAAGAGTTTTTACATCATGCATCATGAAAAGATTATTTTGGAATTTGAGATTGTTGCCTCATTTATTTATTTATTAATAAAGGGGGACACGGAAGGAGCTGCTAAGACGTTTGTCTTGGGTGTTAGGGGAACTTTGGTCCTCCACCAGGGGTCACTGTTGTGCAGGGAGATTGATCTCCACTAACCCCCTCCTGAGAAGATCAATGAGTCCAAGTCTCTATGGTAAACCCCCCCGCCCCCCCCCCCAAACCCCCCTTCTGTGCATCTCTGAGTATCTCACTGTCTGTGTGTTTTTGTGCTTTGTATTGATGTATGTGTAAGAAAGAGAGTGATAGAGGGAGAAAAGGGAGGTTTGTGTGCGGCTCTGTTTCCACATCCACATGCAAACACAGTTGTCATTTCACCGTGCTGTCGTTACTTTATGTGCTGAGAATGTGTAGTGCTAAGTAGTCACAGGAGGTGCAAACTGCTGAATGTGAAAGTGGTCCTTGTGCCGTGGCCTTGTGCGGGTGCCAACATGGACTTGGGTACGGGTGCAGAATGTGAAACATTTCCTTCAGAGCTTACATGCGATATCCCGGCAGCCAGGTGAGTCAGTTGCCCCATACAAGTCAGAGAGTGTTATCTATGCAACTCCCTACTAAGGAGTCTTGGCCTGCTCTTCTATTGATCTGTCTGTCCATCCGGTATGATTCATTTCATAACCCTGTACAGTGCACCTGCATGAGCAAAGACAAAAAAAGCAAACACTTAGCTTCGAATTAAGTAATTATCATAGTCTGTACAGTCTGAACAGTGAACTAGCCATTTGCAAAGACACAAAAACAAGAGTGTAAACTCTGGTGATAGTTAAGGTGTATAGGATCAGTTATCCTTCTGGCATGGCTTGTGCAACACATTCAAACAATATAATATTAAACTTCACAGAAACCCCATATTATCACAAGGGAAGTTGTGTAGGGGCCTGTCTCCTTTGTGTCAAATCAGGTATAAATACTTCAAGATGAAGTGGGACTATACAACTGCTTTAAAACGAAACACACACACATGAAAATCAGTTGCAGGAACAAGAACAGACAAGTGTTCTCTCTCCTCCGAGTTTGATTTCATCAGATAACAGTAACATTAAGTTGGAGTGTAGCTTGCACTTCATCTCTCTCTGATCGGTCTGTCTTGCTAACCTAGCAGAGCAGTGCATCTTTTGCTTCTTTACCAGACATTTCCAGGGCTGTGTTATTCTGTCACTTCATACCTGACAAGAGTGTTGGCAATGTGTTGCCAATGTGTTGCCAGTTGCTATTATAAAACTACAATAGCCAATATATGCTTGTGACAGCACTCCCCAAAGGCTTTTCTGTGTTTACCAAAATTTAGTAGGTGTACTCCTAATTTTGATTTTGAATCATTTTAACACAACATAAAACTTAAGCAACTATTTCCAGATGCTTGTACAGGTGTTTGGTACCTAGATGTTGGTGAACTACCATTTGAATAAGAAAAAAAAGAGAGAACAATAAGCTACGAATTGGATCAGTGGTGCAGTGAGATGAGATGTTACTATACAGACAGGATAAGTAAAAGCCAAAAATGACTACAGCCATCTGTAGTATTATGTGTGGATCTCAAAAAAATAAATAAATGAAAAGATGTGTAGTGCAGACCCCAGTTTAAACACAGCATATATGCTCATTCATTCGGCAATCTCAAATTCCAAACCGTCTGTTTATGTTTTTATCATACTTTTAGATGGACATGCATAACTACACCCATTCCCTACATACCATTTATGTTTACATTGAAATGTTAAAGCTAACCAGCAGATTCAGTGTTTTCCGTGTACATTTTTGTATTTTTCATGACCAGTTTAATGTCTTAAGTTTATGTATAACATTTTTATTTCAATAAATAATCCTTGTTTATGCGTCACTCTGTTTTGTTCTGTATACGTCTGTTTGATTCTGCTACAGGCCTGTTCATCTCTGCTTTTGCTACCTGCTGAAAATCAAGCTGTTGCTGCTTAGTTGGGGTCCGCATTCAGTGTTAGCATGCTGCCTTTGCAAGTGTGTGGAGGAATATGATGTCATGTTTGTAGCAGTGGGTAGTTGTTTCTGGTCTCGACGTGGTTTGCAATCTAACCTCACATTCACCTCTCTTCACCGCTTTCACACACACACACACACACACACACACACACACACACACACACACACACACACACACACACACACACACACACACACACACACACACACACACACACACGCCTGAATTGTGATTTAAAAAAATTAAGATAATATTATTTTTATTGTGTTTTAGTTATGATGTGATTGCAATAAGGCGTTATCACAAGGATTGCCTTTTGTTTTTCTTTCTTTGGTGTTGTGACCTGTGAAAAACATGTTTGCCATCTATGATCTTGAACTACTTTATTGTAATCTGAACTAAACGTTGACTTTGAAATCTTAAACGTACATAAAGCACCTCTGTTGTTTTTGTGACACTTAGCGTTATGTTATCACTAGCAGTGAAATTTCTCTTCCAGTTTGCAGATCTGAAGCAGTCAGGTATGGTTATCTCAACCAGAATCCTCCCAGGAGTGGACATCCCAACAAATTCATCCCAAAGTCAGGCTGTGCAATACTAAGTAACTGGAAAAAAAATCAAACAAACAAAATAAAGACTTACATTTCAGTTCAGGAACGCACAAGTACAAAAAAAACTAAACACATACGACGTGTTGCCAGGAAAAAGTCTCTTTCTAAGAACAACATCGCTTATCTGAACAACAAATCAAAAGACTTCTGGAATAATGTCCTTTGGACAGACAGTAATGCACAGTGCCACGTTTGGAGAAAACCAAACACAGCGTATTAGCACAAACACTTCTTGCCAACTGTCGAGCTTTATAGTGGAGGCACTGACTCGAGCATGAACTCCTCTGTATACAAAAGTATTCTACAGTCAAATGTGAGGCCATCTGTCCGACAGCTAAAGCTTGGCTGAAACCAGGTCATGCAACAGGACAATGATTACAAGCACAGCAGCAAATCTACAAAAGAATGGCTGATAATAAAGGAATCAAGGTGTTGCAGTGGCCCATTCTATGTCCAAATCTCAAGCTGATTGAAATTATGTGGGGTAAAAGAGTTGTATTTAAATAATGCTTGCAAACCTCAATGAACTAGCATATGAATCTAAACCTGCTAAAGTTGTACAGAGAACTGTTTCTTACATTTATTACTGCCAAAGGTGGTTCTATACGTTACTGAAACAGAGGGTGGTACTTTGTTTTTCACAAGGCTGTAAGTGAAGTGACCATTAAAAAACCTATATTGGTTTATGTACCTTGTGTTTTAGTATTTTTTTAATTGTGTTTGTGTGTGTGTGTTATTATTCATTACCACAGAAAATCTGTAATTTTATAATGGAAATCCGGTATATTTGTCAGCTTTCTTTATCTATGCGCAGCTTTAATGTGGAATATCTTTTCCATTAAAATAACATTTGTTCAAAAACGCTTACCTACTGTAGTAAACTGCAACAAAAATAAGACACAAAAGCTCAAGAATACTGAGCTAAGTGTTACTAATACATATGTCTGTAGTTTCCTTTAATGGACAAACCATCTGTCCCAGGCAGCCTGGAGCTTCCCTCTTCTAATTGTCCCGTCTGTGGTGTTTGATATGCATAATTAGACTTTTAATAATCTTTGCTATGTAGGTGCTGTTTGCCAGGAGTTCATAGAGATTAGTATCTTCCCATGGGTTGTAAGGTGTTTGGTGAATCTCCAATTACCTGTTTTCTAGTCAGTCAGTGACACAGGACATTAACGTTCTTAGATACACACTGTAAATTTAAATCACAAGCATTTATTTAGATATGATAATAAAATAATTTAAAAAATAACATCCCTCTGATAGGATGTAAATAACAGTTAGCATGCTAATGTACTGTGTTTACACAAGGTGCAACTCTGACAAAGTATATCTGAAGCTAACAAGCAGATTTAACTCCCTGTTTGTTTTATTGTATCTTATTGTGATTTTCTATTAACTATTGTGACACTAAATGTTCTTATTTATTTTATTATTTTCAGTTGTGCAACATTTTGTGACTCTATGCTTAATGAATAAACTTTAATTACACATATTTTCAAAAAAAGCTAGGGTTACTGGGGCCCCGCCGTGGAGCCAGGTCCGGGGAGAGTGTCTGAGGGCCTTAGTCCATGGGATCCGGCCCCAGAGAGGGGACGTGGGCCCACCCTCTTGTAGGCCTACCGCCCACAGGAGGTTCTGTAGAAGTTGGGTGCAGTGTGTGCTAGGCGGTGGCCAGGCTATGGCGGACCAACCCCCAGTTAACAAACTAGCAAGATTGCGACATGAAACGTCACCTCTCTGGTGGGAAAAGAGCCTGAGCTAGTGTTTGACACTGAGAGGTACTGGTTAGATATAGTTGGGCTCACCAGTCTCCTATACCGGGGTTGGACTCCGTCTCAGTCTGGATCTGCCCTTGGTGAGAGGCAGGGTGCTGGGGTAGGTATTTTAGCATCGCCTTGGATAGATGGGTGCTTACATACAGAAGATAATCACATTGTTTTGGATACATGTTTTGTCAGTACTTACACATTAAAGAAAACTGGTAAAGCTGATTATCTGCACTTTCCTTCCTACTCCTTATTACACCTGAAAAATGATTGACTCTTTGCAGTTGATAAAAGATATAAACATTCCAGTACTGATGCTTGAATTGTGATGAAACAAGAAAAATGTATCCTTTGATCCTGTTAATATCGCCACGTTCAACCTCACGTGTGAGTCTCACGACTTTACTATATATTGAGCTGTAAAGACTCTATTGCTGACACATTTTACAAGAACAGGAATAAGCTCTTTGTGAAAGGCTGCATAAAGAGTACAATGTCATAAATAATTCCTTCATTATACCCATTCACACTGTATACCACTTGATAGTAGCATGGAGTGCATATTCGATAACAGTCATTGATGGAAAAAATGTGTTAAAAGAGCTAAAAATAAACTGTGAAACTTACGGTATATAAAAATATTTTATATCCTAGCTACCCGAGATGTGAACAGTCTCTTGGTTTTCACTGTAGTGCTCTATTTAAGTTTAAGAAATGATGCAGGAAGTCCTCTACTAAAAGAGAATATGTTGACGGGAATTAAAAGTTACACTATGTCCTTTATGGGAACTCTCTATGAAAAATACAAGCGGTGGGAGCAGGCGAAGAAATGCATTACCATACTGCAGCATTTCAAAAGTGATGTTGGACAAGGCAGCGTTACGCACATGTTCAACATTATTTAAGATGATTTGAGCACAGCAAGCATTAAAGGAATGCTGTTTGATCGCTCGGCTTCATGTTTTCGTATGCTCTCAGTGAGTTTTATAGAGGAAGATGCTTTAGCACAATGGTAGTGTTGTGGCATTGCTGCTGATGTCCCCTGAATGCCCACAGTGGCAGCGGAGATTTAAAGAGCGCACTCAAAGGACTTGCTGATCAAAGGAGTGTTTCATCTGTGAATTTGGCTGCTGCGTCGAATGCCAGAGACATGTTATGACAGCGATCTGATGCTAAGAGACTGACAGCAAAGTCTCTGATGACCTCTCTGTACAATGCAGAAGAGAATAAACAGGAAAATAAAGAGATGTAACAGATGCCACATATTACACTGCATCTACAATACATTTTTAATTAAAAGTTAAACACAAGGTAGAATTACAAGGTAATATACATATACTGACACAACAAGTCTACTCAGTCCTCGTCCAGAGATCAGTTCCTTCATTAACGTTCGCTGCAATTTTAATTGAAAGCTAGATTGGCTGAAGGTATTACAAAATCGTTTCCTGTACAACGACAGGTTGGGAATTTAACATGAAAGCGAAGAGGGCATTGCTACTGGTTACTGAATGGGTAAGGGAATATTAATTACCTTAATATAAATTGCACTGCAGTGGTTCTGAACTTGATTGGTAATGGTGCAACCTTTTATGCACTGGTTGTAAACATGGAGTATATTATATCTTTCCTGCATGTTTTGTTGTTGCAAAACAGAACCTGGATAAAAATTAAAAACTAATGAGCAAATCTAAAGTGTCCGTACCCAACTCTCTTGCATCAGGTCAGGGATATGACCATGACCATATTTCTTTTTGGTATTGGCTGAGTAGTGCATGAATTCATCTCCCCATAGTCAGACTATGTTTGAAGTTATACTGTAACATCCAGAGGGATCTGAGGGAGAACATTTAGCCAAAGCACCTTGAACTGGTGCATGCCATTGTCTTCCAGTACACAGTGTATTAAAAATGCATTACTTAGTGGACCATACCAGTACAGTCTTGACTCATCACACACTGCACTAGCCAGATTTAGCTCCCTGGGACTTTGTCCTCTCCAGGTTATGGAGTAGCTGTTTTGACAGGGCCTGCAGAGGGACCAGTTCAAACACAAGACTTTGACTTGCATGGAGCATTGTAAAAATAGCAGCTGCACTTGAAGCCCTGTGTCATGCACATGGAGACGCAAGGAGAGGTGGACCAAATTCAAATTATGTGGGGTTTTTTGTTTGTTTGCAAAGGGTTCAGTTGAACACGCCTCTTGTGTTTATTTAAAATAAATTTTTTAATACCGTGAGGCGTTAAGCTTAACACGGAGCAGTGAATTGGACTGCGAGTCTTTGACCACGTTTTTTGTCAAAACTACAGAGAGGTGGAAAACAAGTCTGCACACCTGACGTTTTTTCGTTTGTTGCTTATCCAAGCAGAGTTACAGGAGAGGGTGCTGGAGCCTGTCCCAACTGAGAGGACGAGAGGCAGGGAAGACTCTGCACAGGTTGTAAAGGAAAGGCAGACATCCAATACTGCCTAGACACCTACAGCTAATATAAAATCACCAGTTAACATAACATACATGTCCTGGGTCTGCAGGAGAATATTGGAACAGAAACAGAACATCCAAACAGAAAGTCCCCAGTTGATCCCCATCATCCAAAGGTACCGAAGGTATTATTTCAAAGTGTTTAATGCAGAGAAAATACTTTTTAAAAATAATTTAGTGTAAATACCGTCCTAAAACAGCATTAAAGTGAACATCTGGAATAAAAGTAAATGAAATATAAGAGTTTTCTTTTTAGTAAATATGTACATGCAATATTTATCAAAAAGACAAAGATATGTGAACAAATTGCATGCAAATCTAAGCAGTCCTGGTACTTTAATGGCTTTGCATTTAAGTGAACGAAAGATTTTTGTTTGTTTCTTTAGTCCTTGACACATCTACATTTATATACATTTATGACCTTGAAAAGAATGCAGGTTGTTTTCGTATTACAGCTTTTTATCTGCACTTATATAAGGTTGGCAGACTTGTCAGACACATAAAAAATAAAACACAATGGTTCAAATCAATAGAGGAGAAGTGGAGCGCTCCAAAGACTCTGGCTTATGCACTTTACACAATCCTTTTGTTAGGTCTTGTCAAACTCTGTGCCCGCCGTAATACAGACTTTCCATCAAAATTAGAACCTCTATGATATCACCAGTATTATTTTCTCAGACTTTTGAGAGCTCCCACTAGAGCCACAGACAAGTGCACAAATGTTTTCACAGCCACTCTACCGTCAACAATCTGCCGCTTCAAGCCAACACTGTACGAAAATGTACAAAGCTCTGTTTTTAATGGATGCTCGTGCCAGAACAGAGTGAGCCATGTTCTTAATGACCATACCTCCATTTCAAATTCCACAAATAAACCTTTGTTATTGGAAACACTTGATTGCACTCTGCTCCATCTCTAACTTAAAACACGCATCATTCATTGTTCATACATGTAACACATGTATGAAGAAATCAGGAAAACAGTTTCACCGTCACATGACCAACAACTCATCCATCACTGACCCTGAACTGAAAAGGTAAGAGGTCAGGCGTAGTTAACCTTATTGCCTTTAATTGTTCCCAGGTGCAATCAAGCACACTCAGATTCTCCGAGGGCAACAGCCAACTCATTGTTGAGGTCACAGTACGTCTACTTCGCTTCCTGGCCCAGTTCATTACAGAGGAGATCTCTTCACTGCCGAGATGTGAGAAGTCAATTGCAGAGCTGGAGCGAGGTTAAGTCTTCTTTTGAGGAGTATTTGTTCTCATCAGTTATGTAAACACATTTAGATTGGGGGGAAAATTTCATGCCATTTGTCAGGGTGATAGAGTGCATGTGCACGGCACCCACGCAGACATTTTTAACTGTTTCGGAATGTGCAAATAAAAACTTATATATGATGTTATTTCACCCTTGATGCTGTTTTTGTTCACTTTAAAACGACTCATTTTAAAGACAAATTGTCGTGCATTTGAAAAAAGAGGTTGGGACTATGCGGACAAATGCATAAAAAATAAAAACAGTTATGAATTGTAGTTTGATCAGTTTAGTTTTGATGTTTGCTTTGGTTTATTTATAACTCGTGTGTCACTGAAGATATTTTTGTTATTTCCACATAAAGACCTGTTCTAATGTTTTTCTTTATTTTTATTTTTGTTAATCAGATCACCTTATAATTCATTTATCGCCTTTCTTTAATTCCCACACCTTTCCATCATTCTAATGTCATCCGCCACTTGATGTTGCTTCCACGCCTCACAGTGAGATTGCGATGGGTAATGTTTTAATGTATAATGAATACACTTTTCAAGCTTTCATGAGAGCAGCTCTGATTTTGGCAGCTCTCTGACAAACTTCATAAATCAGCCAGCGGCTTGATAAATCAACAGCTGCGTTCTACCTGCCCCGGCTCGGCACATACCTAAAACCTGGACTTCGGCTAATCCAAAACAATGACACATGTGTGTGGAGGCTGTGGGCACTGGAGTGTGACATGTTATGGTGCTTGAGTGGCTTTTCGAGGTTAACTGCCCATGAAACAGCATTGTTAATCTTTGCTGCATTGATGGTTGTGTCTTTTACTCCAGATCAGCACACACTGAAAAACAAATTTTCCCAGCACAGTACATTTATTCTGTGCAAACAAAGCCCAACCTTAGGAGCAAACACTATGCATATATGCATAGTTTATAACCACAATATTTGCACAGGTTTATAAGTCAAAATTTGCTTAAAAGATTTTACTGGGGAAAATGCAACACCTACAACACTCCAAACACAGCGTTCTCTATGCAGCCTGTAAAGTCGGGGTTTTATTACAGTGCATTAAGAGCAGTACTCCATGCAGGCAGGAGCACAGCAGGCAGAGAAATACACCTTTGGTGACTTTAACACATAGTTGAAGCCCATCAATCAATCTGTTGTTCAGTGCATCACAGGATAAAGTGTTGTAATTTACCCTTTTGGTGTGCCTACCCTCTGACATTCTGCCTCGTCTACTTGTACTTTAGGTAGCGATTTCCACCACCGCAGAAGGGGGTTATCTGTTGTGTGTAGGAAGTGAGAGTGAGAGCTATAGCACAGTAAGAGTTTTTTTTTCCTCTTTTTTTTCCAAAAATGCAAACACAGAAAGATATATAAAATTCTTTTGCTTATCCACTTACTTTGCTTTCTTTTTCTAATCTCAAATTCAAAGAATTAAATTGCAAAAAAAACCTAAATATTTTTCCCTCCTTACACCTTAGTGCACAAATTAGTTATATTAGGACATTTTTAAGTTTCCTTTGGTAAATCTACTCTTTAAGGGGCTGTTTTTTTAGTGACAATGAGTCATAAAATCAGCACACCTCTGACCCATGATATTGCTCTGCTAGCTATTAAAGCATGAGCTAATGGCCCCGGACAGTTTTATATAATGAGCAAGGTTAGCTGGTTGCCTCATACGCTCTTTTATTGGCTAGATGAATGAATATGTTTTACTGTTCAGGACAGAAAAATAATAATAATACTGTAAAGGAAAAGAGAGGCATAGTGTTTGGGGATTTTTGTCAAACAAACTGATAAACAAACCTTTAATCCATGGACATTGAACTTTGAACTTGGCCTTTAGGTGTCCTATCCCTTAAGCAATAGTTTTAGGTGTTTCTCTGTTTGTAATATTAAGTCCCTGCCAAATTTTCTGGTGCAGGAGTCTGAGTCAGACTTTGTGCATCGCACCTTATGAATGCTTATTGTTTATTGACAAAAACATCATGGCTATTAGACAACTGTGGCTCAGGAGGTCGTCTACTAATCAAAAGGTCGGTGGTTCCATCCCTGGCTCCTCTAGCCTGATGCTGAAGTATACTTGGGCAAAATAATAAACCCTAAATTGCCCCAGATGCTTCCATTAGAAATTGAATGTGTGGGGGTGAGTGTTGAGGCAAGGCACTTAGGCTTGTATGAATTACTGAATGAGACTTATAGTACGAAAATGCTTTGAGTGCACAAATTGAGTAGAAAAGCTCAATATACATTCAGCCCATTTACCAAAACATATAAGTTGCAGTTATCTCTGTCTAAACATTTGAGCTTGTGCTCACATGCCTATTGTGCTCTATTGAGTTCTATTCTATCCATTTTATACTGTCAAAGTAAGGTGTTCATTACATCATCTTAACCTGAGTCAGTTATGCAAGTACTATATTTTACCCCATTACACATTGTGAGTTTCAGTCAAGCTAGAGTAGAGTGGAAACAAGGACTATTTTGCACACATTGCTCCCAGACTGTCATGCAAGGATTCCAAATGGAACAGTCAACCAACGATTTACGATTCTTATCATTACCCGCAAAGCAGAGCTCTTCATTGGATCAAATAGACAAGACATAAAAATAGCCTTCGGGGAAATTTGTCAAGCTCCTTAAACCTGCACAGTAATTTGAGGTTTGGATCAATTAAATTGCAATGAAAAATAAATCAAGGTGAATTTGTCCTAGTTTAACTTACAAACACAATTAAGAACACGAAAACAAGCATGATGCTCCTGGATGACTGACATCTCCAAGCGTGCATATTCTCTATTATTCATCAAAGTAACCACAGTTACTACATAATAAATTAAAACGATGATAGACTATAGGCTACAGTTTCAGTTTGTTTGCTCATAAATCCGCATGGCCTATTTTAAACTCACCAGGAATCCATGCAGGTGTCAACAGACTCTTTTCAAAGTGGAACTACTTCTGGAACAAAATCTGTTATGATGTCATGATGACTTGTGTTAAGTTAATTTTCATATGATGTGATAAATGCATGGCCAATTCAGGACAGCTAACGTAGCCTAACATAACGGTCTGGACACGTCATTAGTTGTACCTCACTAGTACCAGGCTGGGCTCCCTTTTCCCTTCATAACAGCCTTAATTCTTCCCCATATATATATATATATATATATATATATATATATATATATATATATATATATATATATATATATATATATATATATATATATATCAGTGATTCTTGAGATAAGAGACAAAACATGTCCGGCAGATAAAACCCCAATTTTGTGGTTATAAATATGCATACAAGTGTTAACCCAACTGCCTTAAAGACAAACCAAGGCAATGTTTATACAACAAAACTATGATTTTGCATTTTTTATAAATATATATTTATTTTAAATGGTACAATACATTACCAGTACCTTAAAAATCCATTGTCCAGAAGCAGGTGTGGTAATATTAAAATACAGAAAAAAATTTAAAGTAATGTAAAATTAAACATCATGGCTCTCGTCATAAAACTCTGTGTCACAACCATAGTGCGTCAACACCACAGTCGGTGTAATCCAAGATTTATTTATTTTTTTTGTAAAAACAGCCTCATTTAGGTAGATTGTTGAGGCCATAAGCAAATGATGAAAAACAAGATGGCTTCGGTCAGAAAAACATGTGTTATGAGAGAAAGTCGGGTATTTTGTCAACATCATCAGATGTCAACACCATCAGGATTTGGACCTGGAAACGGCTAATGACATCAGACTTAATGGCTGGATAGCATTTCTATTGCTTAATGCCTAATTGTATTGTGAATATTCATCCTTAATCTGTGAAAAAGCATAAGGTTCAGAAAAATTATAGTAATTACAAAATGGTACATTTCAGGCTAGAATAGCAAAGGGGAACCTGTCAGCAGAGGAACGAAAGAGCAGGAACAGGGATGATCAAAAAAGAAAGAGAGAAAAAATTAACAGCCAGCCTGAGTTGAAGAAAGAGTTTCTCATAAAGGAAACGGAAAGATGGAGAAATAGAGTGAAAGAGGGAAAAATAAAGAACATCAGTGATCTGAAAAAAAGAGAAAAAAGGCAGAAGAGAAGGTTTTGGAAGAAAGCACAGAGAGACAAAAGGAGAGAAAGTCCAGCAGGGTCTAAACACACAACCACAGAGAACTTTAGGAATCAAGGAGTAGTAGGCAGCTGCTTGCTGGTGAACTATTAAGATGTAGAACTTGACATGTGCAAAACCAGAATTGTTATGATGTGTCTTGTGATATTACAAAGGTTGTCAAGGTTTAATTGACATTTTGAAAGAAATAATATCTTGTTTTCTACTAGTGTGTCACCACCGTCAGATTTGTGTCACCACCGTCAGCACCTTGTCAACTCCATAATATGGAGTTTTTGTTTATTTTTCTCTTTTGGAGAACCATATATCTTACTATCTTATCTTACTTTTAAATGTGGTATAATTACTTTGACAACATATGTGCATAAACAATAGAATAGAGAAGCTGCTAATAGTCAAAATAGCTGAAACAACTGAAACAACTGTTTACAATTACAATTTAAAATATATATTTTTGCATTTCTTTGTGTCTGACGGTGTTGACAAAAACCTTGCATTGCTCCAGCAAAAACATAAATTATTAAAAAAATGTTACACCTGGGAGATTGTACCAAAACATGGTGAGACAGCCAAAACTTTGTGTAACAATTATATGTAAATATGTTTTTGAAAAATCAAAAAATATATTTTAGAAAATTAAAACCTGTTTTGTCCCTAATCTCAGGAATCACTGATATATATATATATATATATATATATATATATATATATACACACACATTTTTTTTCCATTTTGAGGTGATAGCATCACACAGTTGCTGGAGATTTGTCAGCAAGTTTTATTTAGTGCCGAGTCACAACAACAGTATCGTCAATGCACTTTATATTGTAAGGTAAAGACACTACAATAATACAAAGAAAACAACAATCATATAACCCCCTATGAGCAAGCGCTTTGGTGAAGGTGGGAAGGAAAAACTCCCTTTTAACAGGAAGAAAACTCTAGCAGAACCATACTCAGTGAGGGGTGTCCATCTGCTGTGAGTGCATAAAGGCAGGACAAAGACATGCTGTGGGAGAGAGCCACACATAAAAATAATAACAAATAATTAAATGCAGAGAGGTCTATGAACACATAGTAAGTTAAAAATGGCGATTGAAGAAGAAGAAACACTCTCATAAAGGAATTCCCCAGCAGCCTACACGTACTGCAGCGTAACTAAGGAAGGATTCAGGGTCACCTGATCCAACCGTGCTGCTAAGCTTTGTCAAAAAGCAAAGTTTTAAGCCTAATCTGTCTGTCTCCTGAATACAAACTGGAAGCTGCTTCCATAGAAAAGTGGACTGAATGCTGAAAGCACTGAGTATCTGAGGTGATGTGGTACTATAAGGTCATTAAGATAATATGACCCCTGACAGGGACCCAAAGATGAGAAGCCAATATAGGAGAAATATGCATGAACTAGTTTGTCAGCATCACTCTGAGACAGGATGTTTCTAATTTTGGAAGTATTCTGCAAATGGAAGAAGACAGTCCTACATTTTTGCTTAATATGTGCATTGAAGGTCCTGGTCAAAAATGACTCCAAGATTCCTCACAGTGTTACTGGAGGCTGAGGTAATGCCATCCAGAGTAAGCATCTGGCTAGAAACCGCATTTCTAAGATTTTTAGGGCAGAGTGCAATAACCTCAGTTTTATCGGAATTTAGAAGCAAAATGAGTATAATTAGCTGTTGAATCAACAGAGGGTGTGCTTTGGATAAAGCATGTGAAGATTATACTATGAAATAAGACGTTATCTATACTTTTTTAATTAAATTGGCAGATAAACTACACAAAAACAACACTGTGGGCTGTAACAGGAACAGGAAGTGATACTCTGATACCACAGAGAGAGCCAACACCAAGCTGCACATTCGTTATGTAAATGTCCCATTCCACCAGCTCCCAAAGGTGCTCTATTGATTGAGAGCTGTTGACTGTGGAAGCCATTTGTGTACGGTGAACTCGCTGTCATGTTCAAGAAAGTAGGTTGCGATGATTTGAGCCTTATGACACGGTCTGTTATCCTGCTGGAAGCTGCCATCAGAAGATGCGTACACTGTGGTCATAAAGCAATGGACACAGTCAGCCACAATACCCAAGTAGACTGTGGCATTTAAACAATGCTCACTAAAAGGAGCAAACTGTGCCAAGAAAATGTTTGCCAGATCATTACACCGCCACCCTCAGCATGAACAATTGATACAAAGAAGGATGAATCCATGCTTTCATGCTGTTTACATTGTTCTGAACCTACCATCCAAATATTGCAGGCGAAACCAAGACAACCGACAAAGCTTTTCCAATATTCTCTTGTCCAGTTTTGGTGAGCCCGTGTGAATTGTGAAATCTCTGTAAACCAATGTGTGTGATGGAAAGTTTTGAAATACTCACACCAAGAAACACGCCACCTTCAAAGTTAATTAAATCCTCTCTCTTCCCCCATTCCGATGCTTGGTTTGCATCAACAACTGGAAGAAAATGGATGTATTCAAATGAAACGCTTTTGATTTAAGTGGGTCACCACTTTGTGCGACATACATTAGGCTAAGGAAAAAGGCTACGTCTGCTTTTTGTGTCTGGATTGTGAAAAATCAAGGAGCAACTAGACTGTCAGTTAAGTCTGTGACGCAAACCGGTTGTGGGATTTGTCCACATATTTACAGCCGAAGCCGTCTGGTCCGACGGTGTTGTGAATGGTTAATATTTCTGTGGATGACAAGGGTAAACAGAATGAACTTGTGATGGCAGTTCACAGCCTCAGGACGGTCGGACACGGATAGCTGGCTGACAAAATACCCTTAATCCTCATCCCTTTAGATTAGGGAAACAATGCTTGCAACAGGAAAGGGCAAAAAATGATAACTGCTGACCTGACAGAGAGCCAGCATGAAAATTGCTTTCCGGATTATTCTATTTAAAATATGCATTCACATATATTACTGACCCAAGATGGAAGGTAGGCTTTTATTTTCTCATGAGTGTGGGAGAAGTTGGGTGTCACATTAATCTGTGGTTTATGCATTCAGCCTACATTTCCATCCAGTCTACCTTCTAGTAAAACCAGAGGTATACGAGTCCAATTTGTTGCTCAAGGACACATTTAAAAACGAGGATGTTTCACTATAGTACAGAGCCATGATGCCATTAAGCTGTTTTTGAAATATCACTTTTTTGAACATCTATGATGAGTGTGCATTTCTAAGACTCACTACAAAAGCTTTTTCATAAGACAAAAAGTAGCAGTAAGTCGTTGCTTTTAATCCAGAATAAACAATAGAGGAGTGTAAATCAGAGTTTCAGAAAATAAGTCACTTTCTCCTTGCACAGAGGGTAGAAAGCTGAGTTAACTCACTTTACCAGTTGGATTGAAGTCTAATCTTTGCAATATTCCTGTCATCCAGCTGTACTTCTCATTCAAAATACAATGAGCGTGTTTATATTCAGGGCCACAAACCCGCATGAATCTCCATGATTGTAAGCAGGTCAAGTGTGGATTTTTCAGAAAAAGATTGCATTCTTCTTAACACATTTTCATTCTATACTTTGATGTTTTTTTCATACCGACTTTTGTCTGTATTTCAGTGTCTTTTTATAAGCGTGTGCATAACAACAGAATGGTAAACAGCATATTACTGTTGTGTTGTGAGAAGGGGAAAAGGACAGGGTCTCGAAGAGAGTAAGGGCACATAAAAGAACATTGGCACCCAAGAGCATAGTTCATTGTAATGCTAAATAGGAAGCAGGAATGACTCTGCCTGTGTTTATCTGCCAGGCAAAAGTTATCACACCCAGTTACTTCAGCTTAGAGGCATTCACAGGGCGCTTTTTCAAGTGCTACTGATCTAGCCCCGTGCCAAAGGTTACACAGATCAGCAAAGCCTACTTGTAAAATGCAAATGCTGAATAAGAAATTAGAAATGAGACTGTAGAGGATAGATAAGGTGGCACTAGTCAGATTCTGCACGTTCGACTGAAACTCTTGCAGGAATTTGTATTATGACGTGAAGACTTTTGTGTGTACTGCTGGCACCAAAGGACTGCTCTGCGAATGCACAAACCTTGAACCACAATAAGCAATTCGATACACTTGTTCCAGCTGATTTCACCTACAGCTGGAAGAACAACACGACTGCTCGGTAAGGGACCACTAACACTTTTTACACTTCATAAACAATTTGTTGTTTTTAGAATATCTGCAAAGTAGTGCCACAGGCATATAGTACATACAGTTTAGCGGAGTGCAGGGAGAACACGGCAAGGCCCGTGGATTTGCAGGATTACTGAGGATAGGAATGATGTAGTTGAAAATAGGAAGATCATGTTTCTACCCAGCTCCATTTCAGGAAAATCTGGGTTAAATGTTCTTAAATAATGCATTTCTAATCTCATGTTTTTTTTCCTCTTTACCTTTTGGTCAACAATTTGACTGTGTGCATTTGTGCATGTGAAGCCGTGTTGTCATTTTGCTGTCTTCTCTTTTTTTTATCTTTTAATCCTAAATCAAATCAGTTCATCTTTACATCAATTCGGTGAGATAAGCCATAATGTCCCCATTCCTTTATATGTTGTCCAGAAACACAAATGCAGAAAACAGGGGAAATGGGAAAACCTCTTAATAATAGATGAGCCTATTTGGGACAGCGTCCAGTCCAACCGCAGGGGTTTGTGTCCTAATATTTCAACAACAAAGTGGCGTGCATGCCCATGCTGCTCGACTGCCACCAGTTCGGATTCACCCTTGGTCTCGCTCTTTTTCATTCACCCACGTGCGCACACGAAAAACTCCCACAGCACAGCAGGTTAACGTCATCACTTATGAAAAGTGCAGCAGAGTGTACATACACACAACGTTGCGAAGAATGAAAATTTTTGCTGTAGAAACTAGAAACTTGAATAAAAGGGCCATTTTTTGTGGAGACCGGGAGAAAAACAAAGGACTGCAAGGTGTTTGTAGACTTGGTTCATGAAGGTTGATTGAATGCTTAGAAGATAAGCTCGGCGACATTAGATATCCCAGTGGGTAGAGGATGGGAGGTTAATCTCATTCTCCATGATGATGTATCCGAAGTGACTCTTTTTGCCGGTGGTATCGTGAACACTCCTTGGGTTCCAAGGGCAAGGAAAGTGTCCATTGGAACTGGTGCATTGATTGCTCCAAGATTTGATTAAACCCTCGGCTGTACTCCAAATGTAAGACAATAGCATTGAGATAATCTCACCTTCTCTCCTCAGGTCACACATAATGCAGTTTAACGATATGGCTGTGCACTCCTCCTGTGTAATACCTCACCTAGGACATTTCCAGCTAGCTTTGGGCTTTGTTGAGCTATGCCAAGTCTAAACTGCTGCGATACCAAAAGCATGTCATTAAGTCTTGTGTGTCTCTTCTTCAGGCTTTTCACAAGGCAAGCAACACCCACTACTATAGAATTCATTTACAAGGGAAGCGAATGGAGGCAGTTTGGAGAAGCTTGTGCAGCTTGTGCATCACAAATCAAGAACAACGCCGTTCACCTTCAAGATAAAAAGTTGGCAGAATGGGGTTTATTTTTCTTTTATCCAATGAGATCACACCTTACTTTGAAATGACAAGACGGAAAGAAGTTGAGCGTTTTGGCAGTGATGGACTACCCACCGGAGCGTAAACCTGAAGACAAGTGTTGGGGAGGCGAATCTCAGAGCAGCCTTTTTACTTCTTCTGACTGTTTCCTCTGTAATGCTTTTGTGGTAGCTTTGGAGTGCAATCACAGCGCTTTCCCTCTTGTCTACAGCCATCTGCAGTTTGCAGATTTGAGTGTGTACGGAAACAGGTCAGAAACAAATTAGATACCAAACTTTTGCAAATTCCACAACTGTCCACCATGTTCCTGTGAGCCAACTGGGATGCTGATGTGATCCAATGTTTACAAGTTAGCTGATGGCACTAACAAGCGCTATCTTTATCATCCAAGTGGTGCTGTGTGTGCTTTGATTTAAATCCCATTAACTTTATTTCAGGCTGCTGTAGAAAAACCTCGAGTTGAAAATATGTTGTTACTGATTTGATTGCTTGATTACTATACTGCTTGAGATACAGCTTCCTCTAGTCAAGACAATATGTTGTCTTTTGAATGAGAGGCAGCGCTGGGTGGGAGGGCGTGAGATCTGTTCCCGTGTAAAAAGCGATTTACCTTTAATCACAAAAGAGGAAAGCTTGCTGTTAGATAAATTATCATCCCAAATGGCTACGCTGATAATTAAGACCTAATATTTAGAAAGAAATGTTAAGGTAAACACCCTAACAACCCTGCAGTCTCTGATGGGTCATCTCTGCCCAAAGGGCAACTCCTGTGACTCTTAAATAGGACTCCAGTCCATCTACTGCAGCCCATGGCTAACATCTTTATTAGGCCTCATTAGCAGCCTTCCTATACAAATTTATTCACCGCAGATTACAAAACCAGGCTCTGGGGTGGGAAACCACAGCCCGGTAAATCATTAATTGATGATCCTGCAATTCCAGTCCCGCTACAGTATTTCTCCGAGCTGTACGAGGGCAGACTCAAACTAAAATCCTCACATTCACAGCCTGAAACATTCTCCTCACTATAAGATCATTTTCTTAATAGGGTCTGCGGTAAGGCACTGTGTTTCTCCAGCAAGGATCTTTAAATGACCTTGTCCCAATCCAGTCCTCCCTAAAGCTGCACATTTATTTTGCTGTGCAGTTTCAAAGTTATAATTTGCAGGGGGAAAAAAAGAAAAGAATACTGTATATAAAAGGCCTTTGTCTCATAGGATTTAACAAAGGATATGGGGATTAAGCTGTCACGAACTGGGTATAGTAAGTAGGGTAGGGGGTCTGAAATAATACTTCTGCCTCCCAATAGGGGAGTAATTTCCTTGACTGGATGGGTTCTCCAAAAAAGCGTGGGTTTGCTATTTCTGAGAAAGAAAGATCTCATTCACTCACAGTTAAATCAGAGATCCTGCTGAGGTGAGATGGTTGCTCTTCTGCTCTGTCGTCTTTTCTTTTTTTAGACTCCACAAATTTAGAGTTTTCCAGTCCATTTTGTCTGCTCAGCTCACTCCATTAATTTCTCCGATGCTCCACTGAATCCTTCTGTAATGATGACAATTAACCTGGAATCACAGTAATATTAGAGACTGGAATCAGTGCACATCAGCCTACGACGGATGCTAATTGACTTGATTGTTATTAATTTTGACATTACGTTCCAATTAAAGATAGCAAAACACTGATTTCATTTTCTTTTCATTTTATGGTTGGAGATTAAGAGGGCATCGATCACACCTGAATGACTCAGTGTGTGTGTAGCTAATTAAAGACTGAGATCGCAATTAAGATAATGAGTCAAAGTTTTTAAATGGAACATGCAAACAGTTTTTTAACCCTGTCAGTCAGGGGCCCATCCCTTTAACCACTCAGTATTTAATGCATGCAGTGTTGGGAAGGTTACTTTTAAAATGTATTCCATTACAGATTACAGAATACATGCCCCAAAATGTATTCTGTAACGTATTCCGTTACGTTACTTAATGAGAGTAACGTATTCTGAATACTTTGGATTACTTAATATATTATCATGCTGTTTACAACTACATGAATGTGATTTATTACTGTTACTGAAGGTCCGCGGCTCCGAACCGTAGTAAAGGGACCTCTGGCTAATACGGTGGGTTCTGTGTCGGCTCGTAGCCGAAAACTAGCTTTACTTTGTTGTCTGGGTCAACTTTGCTAGCGAGAGACAGAGAGAGGCGTTGAAAGACGGAGCAGCCTTTCAACGTTTCGGAGGAAAACACGAACACGGTGTACAGTCGAGTCTTAATAGCTTACTTACAACTGGGCTCGTCAGGCACTCTTCTTGGCTGCAGTGGTTATTATTATATTTACATGCTTCCAGCTCCCGTTTTTGCTCGATGACAGCTCGTACTTTTCCTTTTTCTCCCTCCCTCGCTCACAGACACATAACGGGTATGGCAGTCCATTCTCCCTGCAGCACGGACTACACTGCCTATGATGCTACATTCTTTAGAGCTATACCTGTAGCATTCTGCCTATTAGCTTAGCACAACAACAACGACAGGCGCTCTCTCACCCAGGAAACACGCAGAGAGAGAGCGTCACCCTGTAACCATGGCAACCGTAACGCTGCCACCTGGAACAACAGAACGTAGCTGTCAAACAAAACCCAAACAGTCCTGACCCGCCACAATATGAAACAGGGAAGTACCGCCGTGTAACCCATTTATTTCAACAAAGTAACTGTATTCTAAATACCACCTTTTTAAACGGTAACTGTAACGGAATACAGTTACTCATATTTTGTATTTTAAATACGTAACGGCGGTACATGTATTCCGTTACTCCCCAACACTGAATGCATGATACCATTAAGTGTGAGTGTGAGTGTGACAGAACATATATTTGCCGTCTTAAATTCACCGTAATGTCTGGAATGTGCTCCTCTGGGCGGCCACCAGCTTGAATTTAGCATAACTCATTGCTGAAATTTGGTAAATGTGAGTAATCTACAGTTGTCCATTTGCATAGACATGCGGAGAGAAGCATGCATGTAATTTCATCTTTAGGCAAATTACATGTTTTCCACACAAATTAGTGACGAGCAAAGAAAGGAGCTTCATGCACAGGATTGAAAGATAGCATAGCATAGCATGTTTAGATGCAATCTCCGATCTGGTCATGCCTTTTTCTGGCAAGATTTTCAAACTGACTTTATCAAAATCGTAGAAAGTGTATACTGACAAATGCTCAAACAGTTTTACAAGAATTGTGTTTGAAATGTCTTTTTCTTGTAGCTTTGGAAAACATTAATATAATCACAGATCAACGCTGGCAAATTTACACCTCAGTGTTCTCAGGTAGAAAGGTTGGTTTGGGAAATTTTTATTGTGAGGGGAAATGAACAGCCTAAATCACAAGCTTTTGTTGTCGGGCAGACATTGTGAGATTCTGAAAAACCTTTGGATAATCTTGAGCAACAACAGATATGTCACACAGTAGAGCTGAACATTGAGGTTCATAAACACTTAACATTTATGCTTAGGGTAACATAAATGTTAAGTGTTAAGCGTACGATGGAACATGAGCTATATAAGGAAGCTGCATATAAGGAAACAGCGCATCTCGTATTTCTTCATGATAATTTTACACTTACAATCATCAAAAGAAAGACTGCTCTTGACCTGTGCATATGCAGAGAAGAGGACTGTAGAACTTGCAAATCTATTGGCAATTTATGATTCATTTGTGAAACAGGTTGCGCACCATTTGCTGCAGTAGAGCTCTTAAATCACTCTTGTGTAAAAGACACCCACTACCCAACCGTCTACCAGCAATAACCTCTACACTCTTACTCTTCTGCTTTGTGCATAAAGGGCACTCTGTTTCCTGCTTTAGTAGTAAACTCATGAAGTCAACAAAGGTCCAATATGTATCTATTGGGGGATACCCTTTGCACAGTTTATTCCTGTAACGGTTGAGTGGATTTTCATATTAATCTTTTCTTAACTTTGCGAAACAAGTAATTTCAGTGAACAGAGCTTCCACGTCTATCATAATTAGTGTAGGTTACAGAAATAGAATCGGATTGCCTCCTCTTGTTTCCACTGCTGCTTAATTTTCTGACTTTATGTAATGGCAAGTTGCCAAATGGAGTTCAATAAACAAGGTCTCTGTGACTTTATGTGCCTTTTGTTCAGTCACCCAGTTGCTTGTAATTTGCAATTGTGAACATGAATTAACCAAAAACAGAACTGCAACAAAGTCAATGTTTTCAGTCTTGTACAAGAGGAGAAATCACTGGTGTGACTCCACCATTACACTCTGAGCAAATCAGATGTGTCGATACTGTTTTGGGAGTTTTGACATACTCAAGCGAGAGAGCAAAACAGGCTTTTTTTTGTACATTTCTCCACAGTCCTCATCTGAATTCATTCAACACCTTCTGATGTAGCTGAAAATCAGACTATAGGTAGTCAGTACTCACAAGTATAGTCTTTTAGATGGGACTTCCCCAGTTGTTAAGCTGTTTGTTTTGCCAAGATCAGTCTAAGACTCAGTCAATTTACCCATGTTAATCAGTCAGCTGCTTGTTCTTGGATAGGAATTAGGGGTACGTGTCAATTAATTTACCATCTTCCTCGTCCATTTCTTCTCATAATAAATGACACCCAGCGGTTCTTTCCTTATTTCCTTCCATATTTTAATTGTCAAAGTAGGCATGCGCTCCGAGGTGCAATGCCCTTCTTAGGCTAGTTGTTTAGAAATAGCTCATTAACAACAATACTGACACGCATGAGTGTAATTACATATTTTGCCTTGGATTTCCTCCAGACGCGAAGCCTGACCTGATTTTCTTAATGACTAAAACCTCGAGTCCATGCTGGTCCCAAAGACATTTCTGCACAGTGACTTTGCAGAGCAGTTGAAAGGGATCTGGCCTAATTAAATGGAATATCCTGATGCAATGGGGCATCCTAAGGAGCGTGCAGTAGGATGTTCTTTGATTAGAGTGGTAGCCTATTTATTATTGGATGGAGCGAACTTACACTTACCTTCGTAAGTGTGGCCGCTGATGCTCAGTTTCTCTGCCTAATGCAGTGAATATGATTTGTCCTTCATTTTTTATTCATCTTACTTTTACATAACTTTCAATTGAAAAACATTAATGACTGGGAACTATGACCCTGTACTGATAGTAAAGTTCTAGACAGAAAAGTGGCTACATGAAGTTTGAGTGAGGGGAATTGTTTCACTTAAATAAAAGCTTTTTGTGTTAGCGTGATGGTTTATCTACCTGCTTGTTAACTAGTACAAGGCAAAACATAAATAAGACAGAGTTTAGTAATAATGGATTATAACAGACTGAGTAATGCCATTTGGGCTGAGTCATGCATTAAATGATATATTGTAGCTTGGCACATAAATGTCAGTGACATTAGCTGCTTTGCCTCATAGATGCATTTCATTTTTATTCATACTACAAAAAAATAAAATAAATAATAAACAGCTTGGTGCTTTTATTCATGAAGATTCACACCTGTATGTGAACCACATCGGTGTCATTTATAACCCATTCGTCAACATTAGGCTCTGACTGATTATTCAGGTAAGTAGGGATGGGTATCATTTAGGTTTTATCCAATACCGGTGCCAAACCGGTACTTTTGAAATGGTGCCGGTGCTTAAAGAATGGAAAACACAAACTTTGTCCAAAAACCTCTCATGTTCAGCTGTTTTTTTGTAAAAAGATAACAATGTTAGCCTTTTCTGCAGCTATAGGGCATATATGGTATCACTCTGGGCTGGAAGCAGTGCTTAAACAATGGAAAAAACACAAACTTTGTCCAAAAACCTCTCATGTTTAACTGTTTTCCACTTTTTCTTTGGTCATTTTGGCCTTTTTGGCCAGAGTGAAGGGAGTATCTGCCATCAAACAAGAAGACAGCCACATGTAGCTACATGATGTTTGCTAGTTCACCTTACATGCATTAATGTAATAACGTGGTTAGCCTACTCAACGTAAATTACACACGAACAACATTGAGCTACTCACGCAGAGAAGAACGGCTGCTGCTGCATCATCATCCTCATCATTTCTGCTACACTGGCAAGGCTAGGAGCCAGGACTCTACTCTTCGGGTTTTTGGGGGATGTTGCTAACTCCGGGTCCGATAACAGGCACCACACCCGCAGTAGATGCGCTCGGTGTGAGGTCTCGCAGCAAGCTAGCAAATACGGCGCATTTTTCAGCTTAAAAAAAAAAAAAAACGCTATGCGTCGCCAGGTGTTTCATCAGATTTGAGGTGTTACCTCCTTTGACAGTATCACAGTATCAACTTAAAGCACTTGTTGCAGGCTGCTGAGTTTGCATATTTTGCTGTAAAGTACAGCCAGACTTTTGACCGCTTCGCCTTGGGCACTTTTAATCTGTAGCTCTGCTCTAAAAGAACGTACGTACCTGGGCCCGCCTACTATCCTCGGAAACGTAAAATGATTGGCTAGAATTCAAAGTGTATGACATCTCAGGAAAAAAAAAGCACCGAAATAAAGCACCGAAATGTGCTCTGCTTTTCGGTCTGGTTACTACCGTTTATGTCAGAACCGGTGCCATCATGGCACCGGATACCGGTACCCATCCCTACAGGTAAGGCAGAAATGCAAAGTTTAAACTGCACAGGAATGGCATAGCAATACAGAACAGACAGGTGAGTTCACAAAACTAAGGTTAGATGGGGAGAAAAAAATGATGTGCCTTAATCCCCTTTATCACAATCAAACCGATCAAATTCCATGCTGTGTTACTTAATTAGGGCATTTTCCTGATTAGAAGATTCTTGTTGTAAACTGATTACAGTTTAATATTCCCAGACTTAAAAAATATAGACTCGCTCATGATTAAGAACGAAGCCTGTCCAAAATTGTGTCATTGTAGCATTATAATTGACCCGCGTCTGCACATATTAGCCACAGAAATAAGCAGAATAAAATAAACGTTTGAGGGAATACAGCATGCGGTTCTTTAAATGTGAAATGCTCGACTGTATAAGCAAAATAATTCCTCGTAGGCATCACAGCTCCTTATATCTGGCCTCGATGGTGTTTCTTTTTCCTTTTTCTCATAATTTTATCATGTTCTTTTCTTTCAAAGCTCACAAAACGCCTCTTCAGAGGAGAGGAAAAAAAATAATTATCACAGTTCCAGAGTGTAAAAAAAAAGAAGAGGTAATTAGCACCAGTGAATTAATCAGAGATAGAAAAATTGCAATTATACTTGTTCTTATTAAGTTCCATTATTTTCTGGACCACCGTGAAATTATTTTTGCTCGTATTGCATTCCCTTGTAGAATTTATTAATAACAATGGTGTATTCTTTTAAACTTAGAAGTGTTGTGTTACAATTTAACTTAATCCTATTGCTAGAAGGTCAGTCTGACACGGGCTGGGCTGCGTTAGAATACAAATACGAGAGCCTCAACTCTAACAAGGAGCAGTTCTCAGGAAGTCAAGTTGAGCTGCAGACCATTCAGGCCAAAACTGAAATCGCCTAACATAGTTTTCTTTTTATTTCTGTATATTAAGAACATTTTTCACTTGACTATGACGTATGGCAGCAGACTGCATGAAAACAGTAGTTAATAACGTGTTCTTCCAGTAGTATAACAGCGTTCTCTTTCTTTATTTATGCTTATTATTTGCATGTCCATGTGGGGAATCTCCTACACACTTTTGAGGTAATTTAACAGTTTTACAGTGCAGTGAGGAAGACTTCTAAGTAAACATGGATGTAAAAAAAAAAATAAAGAAAACAAACAAATAATCTTCTTCTTCTTTTCTTCCACCATCGCCATACATCATAACAGGTCTTTATACAATCTTATAAACTTTCCTCTTTACTCTTGCAACATAATGTTGGCTTTAAATTAATTTCTTTTTAAAAATGTTTTATTGCAAATATTTTATAAGAATGGAAGGGCAGGCCATTTGTTCAAGGAATTATTAAGGTATTAAGAATGCCTTGTTTAGAGAAAAATTCCACAAGGCCCCTTCAAACCTAGAATATACTCCATTGTGGACAAGAACATGAACAGCTGGAGACTTGACAGCCTGTTATACTGTAAAGTCTGCCACCAGGTGATGATAAAATTTACGTCACCGATACCTGATCGGACTCGGAGACACGGAAAGTGTAATGTAAAAGCAGGACTAAAAGACATTAAATCCTTAAAAGTATAAAGGCTACACTGTAACAAACGTCCATGATTCCAGGAAATAACTGGCAACTAGATTCCCCACCGTGATGTTGTGACTTTACATTTCATCTTCTATAAGCTATAATAGATATACGCATTAGAGTATAATACTGTCAGCTGTATGCTTATTGTTATACATTTATTTTTTGTGTGCCAATAATATTCTGAGAAAACAGTTTCTTTCTGAAAATGTATGAAACTACTGTTGACATATATCTATCAAAAAACTTTTCCTCATGTTCCCTCTGTACCTTGGATTGAGTGTGGTGTCTTTAAGTTATCTGGAGCCAGGTGGGTTGGGGCTTTCATGATTCACTTATTTGTTGCAGCACACGGTTACAGGCTTGCTATTACTGCTGAATAATTGCTACAGAAGCGCCAGTCATGGTGAGTCATTGCTAGCCAAACCTTATAGCTGTTCTCTGCTGCATATCCACTGGAAATATGATCACACAAAAATCAAAGTCTGCACACAACATAACCACAACACTATTGAACTGAGAGGCTCACATTTGCTTTAGCCTCTGCATTGGACAGTGCTAAACTCTGCTTTATCTGAAGGAAAGGGGTCACTCCTTCGTTTTTCATTGGGTCCAGTCACCAAAATTAACATTGTGGTGTGATAATACTTCACTGTTCTTACTTTGATGTATGAGCTGGTATGTTATTTCGAGTGTGTGCAATATTCTGATTCTTTTTCCTGTTTTGTTACCATGGTTTATCCGCACTTCGTCTTTATTGAATCAGTGGTAGTGAAGGCAGGATTGCAAATTGTGCACAGCTGTGAGGAATAGGAGAGAGGTTTTCTGAAGTCACTGACATTTTTTACTGGCATCATATGGATCAACACTATAGCCAGTACATATAATAGGTGGCCATATTTAAGGCTTATATCAAGAAGATATATGGGGGACATGACACGATATGGCAGCGTCCGCATGGAGACTGCATTTTGTTTAGTTTTATTTTCCTTCTCTTATGTTTTATTGAGTTCCTTATGGGGTTTTCCTTTGTTGCATCCATCCATTTTCTTCCACTTATCTAACTCAGCGTGGTGGTGGGGTTGGAGCCTACTCGGCTCTCATAGGGTGTGAGGCAGGAAACACTCTGGACAGCTTGTGAGTCTGTCGCAGGGGCAAGTGCTTTATCAAGAATTTCAATAAATGCTTCTTGCTCCAAGAACTGATTCTTAACCCTTTAAGACCTACCATAGAACCAAGTCCGCCAGAGCTTATATTATATTTTTACATGCTGTAGTGCCATTTTTGGGAGCATTTCAAGTTGATATACATCAATACAACCATTATAGCCCAAATTTTAATAATATGTCTGCATTAAGTGCATAGTAATTACATAACTTGCAAAAAAGTGCAATAAACTACAAAAAAATTTAAAATCGTTTTAGTTTTTTTTAACATTTCTAGTTAGAGAAATTTAAGAGGCTTATCCCTCAAAACTGTAAATACAAAAAAGTTGCACAAACTAGTTTCCCACCACAGGAAATTTATTTTAAGTGTCTTCATAGTTTTATTTTTGAAATACACCGATTTTTATATACTGCAGGAAAAACAAAAATAAATATTATAATGCAAATTTGCAAAAAAGCAGCATATGCATCAAAATAAACTATTTCCAGCAGTGCAATATGAGTCCTAAGCATCCCAGAAACGACACAGAAAGTCATAAATTTAAACATAACTTTTAAAAACACCAGTATAGGCTCATAAGGCACCGATGGTAAAAAAAAACTACATTTCCACAAAATGATGTCACTTCCGGTTTCGGGCAGGCGGACATGCGATAGTTCACGCTGATGGACATAGGAAGTGTTATGAACAGCTGATCGGATGGCAAAGCGTGTTTCTGGAATATTATGTTTTTGTTGCTGCAAGTGTTTTATGCAGTTTTTGCAAAGCTCTATGTGGAAGGAAACTGTGACTTCGGACAAGCTGATGGCATAAGATGTAAGTACAACTCCTCCGGTTTCATATGCAAAACAAATTATTGTGCTAGCTTATGTGGTTGCAGTGCTACCGGGATTTAAAAATAGTTACAATGGAGCGTGTCCGCTCTGACCCACTTTAAAGGGTTAAAGATTGGTTGGAAACATTCTGATACCAAAACAAGAACTGCTACCTTTTGCAAGACGGCTCAGGGTCACACAAATTGACCATCTCCTCGGGTTCTGTGGTGAATGAGGTAAAAAGTTTGACCTCTTGTAAGGGACCATCATGGGAGCAGTAGATTCTAAGTTATGATGCATTTTAGATAATTTACTCTTTTTTTTTGCTTAAAGTCATAAGAAAAACAGTTGATTGCCTATTTTTCTCTGTGTTGATCAAATCTTGCTGATTGTTAAGTAAAAACTTGAAAACTTTGCATTCGCAGTGCGTTTCAATGTGAAGACTAATCGCTTGCAGGTGTGGTTGTTTAACTCTCAGACTGATGGTCCAGATTCAGCTGGTAACCTTCATGTTACTGAAAGCTTTGGCCTAAGAGTTTTCTGTCTGTCCCTTAAATGAGTGGAGTTGAGAGTTGAGGTTTGGGTGTGAAATTTATGGTTTTCAGGGTTTTTATCATTAACTCAGTTTCCCTGGGTCTTCTCCCGTGTTGTAGTTGTGTCTTATTTTGAAAGAAATACGCGTTACCAAACGCAGAGAGGAGGATGTTACTCTCAATGTTGTTGGCGCATTTCAGGAGGAGGCTGCTAATAAAGTTACACAATTACAAAGTGAATTTGCATTTATTATTATATTTACAAAATACCATACAAAATATTTTGTTGTATTTATCTGCGACACTTTAAAGGCCCGTGCGTGAAAATATTGTATACCATTAAACCGGTCCATGGTGCAAAAAAGGTTGGGGACCGCTGACTTAAATGATATATCATGAGCACTTGGAGAGAATTTCATTATATCTGGCAGAAACCTTCACTTGAGCTCAAAGGTGAACTGATTAGAATCTGATGGTCAAAGGTCACTCTTGCTGTGACCTCATGAAACATAATTTAAATTTTTTTTGGTCATAATAGACCTTGTACATCTGATATCTTGTGAACCTTTGGATAGGATTTCTTAAAATCTGGTAAATGATAAAGGTTCAGCCACTTTATTTGTAAGAGATATTCTCATCACTCACTCATATCTCATAATTGTCTGCTGGCTATAATTCTTTTGTGGAGGACTTGTGACTGTTATTTAGAGGGTTAACTTGAAGTGGATGGAGGAGCACAGTTAATAATAATGATGATTAAAAGCAAAAACCTTTCTCCATTAAGGACTTTCTGCTTCTTTGTCTCTTGAGTGTTGTCGGCATGACATGCTATCGGTTAGTTGTGTGAATTTTAGTGTCAAATTTTACTAAAGTTGAACCTTTTTTCCTCTATCATAGAACCCACTGATCAATAATTTGTTTGCAATTAATTAAAAGAGTTCGTGGCACTTTTTTCCCATTTATTCTTGTTCTAACACAAACTTGTTCTTACCTTGTTATGTGTATTTTTAATGTTTCAAAAACCATTCTCATGTATCATGTATCAGCCCGTCCTCTGTATCCTTAATGTGTAATAAACCACTGACTCCTTAGATTGTCAATGTTTAATGCACAAAGTTTCTAATCTAGTTGCAGCCCTGAACCATGATCTGTGATGACCTATTACTGATACGTGTATCAGTTATGTACACACAGCTCAGCGTGGGCCCAACCAAACCACAGATCTCCCACTCAGCTCTTATGTCTATAATTAGTTTCATAGTGAGAGGAAATTCATTTTCACATGCCTAACAGCTTCCAACTGTCAGGCACTGCCAATGGATATGGATGGACTTTGTTCAGCTAATTACCCGAAAGCAAATTTGCCTTTTTCTGCCTTAGCAATAAAAAAAGAAGAACTTGTACCTTTAACTAAGAGTTTGTTAAGTTCCTGTTTATTAGGTTTGGTGTACATAAGAGCAACATGAGGTATGAACAATAAATAAATCAATAAATTATGTTTACAATGACTCTTTAGTATGACCCCAGTGATGACAAATCAATTAGCACAACTTTTGAGAAATTCCTTTAGCCAGTTCTTTTCTTTTTAGCTCTTTGTGATTGCTGGTCATATATTTTTTGTGCATTAGTTTACTGTTATCAAGGTATAGCACAAGACTTTGGCCATGCTGTCATCTGAATATTGTGTTTACCATTTCTTCTTGAAATATCCCTCGTAATCTTTTTATTTTTTGATGTGGCTCAAGCACTTTAATTTCACTCCAATGCAGCAATTATTTATTTACAAAATATTTTTATCAAAGTAGATGTCACTTGTTATGATTGGTAGGTATATCATTACGCTTCCTTTGTTTTTTTCCTGACATAATCTTGACACTGCAGCTGAAATCCGAGCAGGTCCATCATCGTTTCCAGTCGGGCTAAATTCTTTGCAGGTTAATTATTCAGTAGGTCAGATAACTGGTTAAAAAGATTATTTACAACTACAGCTTAGTTTGTGATGATTCATGTCGAAAAAGTTTTAGTGTTTAAAATATTTGTAGGGCTGTCGCGATATGAAAGACACTTCTATTGCCACACATACAATGCCATGGTTCACTGAGCTTATTTTAGTACACAGTTTGTGGCAATGCAATGGGCTAAACTATAAATTACTTGCTTAGAATTGTTGTTGTCAGGTAACAATTAAAATACATGCACATTCATTATAATAAAACATAAAGGTCACATTTATTTATTATCACTTCATTTGCATTTCTTATCTCATCCAACCAAAAGACAGATGAGCTTATGCCATGACAAGCCATCCATCATCCATCAGCCCACCCATCAAGTTCAAGGTCACATTTGTTGTTTTACAGCCTATCCTCCGTTACTGGTCATATTTTTATGAAACCGACACGTGATGATCACTTAATGAGTCGCCCCTCACACTGTGCTCATTGTCAACATACAGTTTGTCATTTTATAGCCATAAATATGGCCAGCAGGGTGAAGATGCTAGCAGGCAGGACATTCATGGAGCACCATAATCAAGTAGCCAGCATAGTATACAGAAACATCTGTGCTGAGTACGTCCTGGAAGTTGCAAGGTCAAAATGGTACACGCCACCTAGGGTGGGGTGGTAGATAATGACCAAGCAATCCTGTTGGACTTCCAGATAGAGACAGTCAAACTGGTGATGGCTGACATAGTACTGGTGAAGACGGCCGTAGTGATAGATACCAAATGAGGAAGGAATATGAGAAGAAGCACCAGAAGTATAATGGGCTGAGAGAAGTTCTGGAGGGTGATGGTAACAGTGGTCCCAGTAGTAACTGGAGCACTCAGTGCAGTGACCTTCAAGCTAGGTTAGTGGCTCCAGCAGATCCCAGGAACAACATCTGATGTCTCTAGAGCACAAATGCACACACACATATATACAATATCAGATCAACCATAATGAGATATGCAGAGTCTGCAGACAAGGGAAAAAAGGGACAACACTAGCTTGTAGTCTGAGAACGACTGGCCACTCATGTTTGAGCAAACCTAGGCTGCATGCATTTTGGGGCAGTTTTTGCACTGCAGAGTGCCCTGTCCATCTGCTTTTGTTGTAAATGCTTAAATATGGCTGATTTTAGGACATATCGATGTTTTAGAATTGGAACAACACTTGCACTACAACTTGAATGTACACCTTGAATTACAACTCCGCTTGATAAGGTAACTGAAAAGGCCGTCTCCATGGATATACCACAGGCAGACCAGCATCCCAAATCTCCCACCGTTCAAAGAAAAAAAAAGATTCTTAGTTGTGTGTCTCCCACATTCAGCAAAGACGTATGCTATACTTGTTTTTCTGGCACATCCTATTAGTAAGTAAGAAGCCACTGCATCTATCAATGCAGCATGTTTCTTACTGTCATAGCTGGAAAATTAGGCCTGAATTTGAAAGTATCTTTATGTTCAAAAGCTTCCACATTCCAGAATAAATGACTAAATATAAATAAATAAAAGTCATTTCCCATCTATCTATTATGTGCATTTGTTGTGTTTCATCAATGTCTGTAAGCACTACTTCTAATCACCTTTGTTGTGCATACACTTTGTTTCGCGTGAAGTCCTTACAGATATGCAGTTGTGATTTATATTGTTGCATAGAGGTCGACTTTGATCTATAATGCAGTGTCATTTCTTACAGCGACTGCTGATGAGATTTTCAGCTTCATTTGGCTGAGGTCTGAAAATCATATTTTGTCTAGAGGGAAAAGGCATATGGCTAATAAAGCCAGGGAGCGAGCTATCAGTGAAGTTCTCTGTAGTGCATAATAATGCAATGTAACCACCAAAGTGTCACAGAGTAATTTTACTTTGATAGGAAATGCATATTTGCATTTGTTGCAGTGTTGTCAGTGGAGGTTTAATGTTTTCTATTGGGAGCTCTACTCTAAAGAGTAAAGAGTAGCGTCTTCAGGTGTTAACTAATTATTGTATCCTTTAATTGATCCTTTTCCTGAAATCCAAGTCATGGCATTATTTCTTTCCTGTATCATTTGTCATTACTGACCAAGTTTAGTTCAAATGCCAAGGGAGACAAAGATGGTTGAGAACCAAAAATGGTAAATGGCCTGTATTTGTATAGCGCTTTACTTAGTCCCTAAGGACCCCAAAGCGCTTTACACTACATTCACCCTTTCACACACGCATTCACACACTGGTGATGGCAAGCTACATTGTAGCCACAGCTGCCCTGGGGCACACTGACAGAGGTGAGGCTGCTGGACACTGGCGCCACCGGGCCCTCTGACCACCACCAGCAGGCAGCGGGTGAAGTGTCTTCCCCAAGGACACAACGACCAAGACTGTCGGAGCCGGGGCTCAAACCGGCAACCTTCCGATTACAAGATGAACTGCCAACCCTTGAGCCACGCTCGCCCCAATAACAACCAAAACCAACCCTTATAGCCTTGGTTTACCACATCACATGAGGCTACTCGGTGAAGGTCATATACTGAGTCTCTGACTACATGGACTTCTGTTATGGGGAAAACTAGCACATTTTGCTATTGTGAGCCCTCAAGGCAGCAGCGAAGGCTTTGACAGAACTTCTGTTGCTAAGACGCATGGGATGTATTGTTGAATTGTAACAAAACAACCATTACTTTAGCACTACTGATGTGTTTATGTCACTTTCTAGTACACTTGCAGGAACCCATTCACTATTTATCCACAGAAAGCCACTGTATTGTGCTTTTTTCTGAAAAACAGGTGAAAGAATCTTTTCATAGACTCTGGACAAGCTAACAAAAACAGCTTAAAAAGGAAAAAGTGCACAAGGCCATATTCTTTAAACAAAGGAGTGACACTGAAAATGTTACAGCTGTCGTATTCAATTATGAGTATTATATGAAAATATATTATATATTCTACAGTTGTGGTCTGAAGTTTCCATATACTTACAATGGGCATGAATGTCACTGTAATCTTTGAGTGGTTCTTTTTACATGGGGTAATGATTATATGGTATACTTAATGACTTTAAAAGACAAGAATAGTTTGCACAAGTTTTTATTTATTTTGGCTATTCTCCACTCCACACAGAGTCAGAACTACATATACAGATGTATACACCCCGACTAATATCTGGTAAAATCCCCCTTAGCAAACTGCAAATCAATCAGATGCTTTTGGTAGCCATCAATAACCTTCTGGCTGGATATTTGACCATTCTTGTTGGCAGAATTGGTGAAGTTCATTTAAATTGATTGGTTCCCTGGCACAAACCCAGTTTTAAGTACAAACTTCCGATGGGGTTGTGGTCGGGGCATTGAGAAGGCCATTTAAGAAGCTTATTGCTGACCCACTTTATCCATTCCTAAACCAGTTTTGATGTGTGTTTGGCATCATTGTGCTGTTGGAAAACCCAGTACTGTCAAAGTTTCAACCACATATTGCTGCCGGGTTGAAATGAAGTTGAAGAATTTAGATTGAAATAGATTATTTGAAATTTAAAACAGCCTCAGCTACCACCACCATACTTGACAGTGGGTACAGTGTTCTCAGGCTTTAATGCCTCACCTTTACTTTTCCAAACAAACTTCTTGCTATTGTGGCCAAAAAAACTCATTGTTTGTCTCATCTGACCATACAAATTCTCTCCAACAGGCATTTGTTTTTGGGGGAGTTTTCCCCTTGGTTCGCACCCTATCAGTCCACCAGGATGTAAACCTTTCTTCACTGTGGACAGTGACACTGGTGTTCCAGCAATTTTCAGATCATGGCTTGAGCCTTGTTGGTTCCTAAGTTGTTCGTAGACATCCTGACCAATTTCCTCTCATCTTAGGATTCTTCCAGACCTTTGCAAAGTGGTAACACTCCCAAATATCTTATACTTACATGCAAATGTTTGAGATGATGATCTTTGAATCTCCAAGAGACCACCCAACTTGTGTAAAGCACTTAGAGCTCTTAGAGCTTTGCAGACTTTCCCATTGCTCTGAGGTTTGAGTGCTGGCAAACAAATCCTTTTTTTAATTCTGGGAAAGAGAAACAACGAACTGTAGTCAATCGTGATTACTAAAGAGACGTTAATAGGCTTTGACCTTATCATTGTAGAACATTCAGCACCACTTATTAAAATATTTAACTGAGAGTATGTATATATTTGAGCTTGTATTTGTTTATACTTTTTAAGTGTGAAATAAAGAAAATCCAAAATAAATTAATTAAAGATGTATATTCAAAGAAATCATTAAAAGCTCGAAATGACCATGACATCCATGCCCATAATGAGTGTGTGTACACTTCTGCATTTACACTATAGAAAGATACTGATAATAGTGATGATCAAATACCTCAGGGATTATAGTAAGGGAGAAAAAAGTGAGAAGCAGACACAAAAATAACCTAAGCAAAGATGCATCATACTGATTTTGAGAAGATAACTGAATGAGGTGTATAAAGGACATCCAGTTTGGCCATTAAGTCACCCACAGACCCTGTGTAATGCTGTGGCATCTGTGACTGTCACTCTATGGTTGGATTAATGTCTAGTAATCATACTTAATTATTATCCCCACCTGCTTGTGGACTGCCTGAGACTGTGGGACCTTGTAAAATGCAGAGCTGAGAGCCAAGCAACCATCTCTGGGGAGATGATTGAATGTCACAAAGCAAGCCTGGCCAGCCAGGGAACATTCAAGGCTGTCAGGTTGGCCCAGTGCTTTTGGAAACCATATAAAAACAAAAAGGTCACCAGTTCAATGGCAGCAGCCAGTATACCCGTCTACTCTGGTGAATGCTTCCCAAGTGGCTGTCTGTGTCTTAAAACGGAGACACTGAAAATGTTGGTTTTGTGTTAGAAGCAACATCTGCTCAGCAGAAGAGGGAATAACATAAACCTAATTTTGCTTTGTTATGGACCTATTTAATAGTATGCAACACAAAAAGGGTTGTTTACATCCCAAATGTTTTCAGAATATGAGCACTGTTCTCATGTGATTTTAGTTTATTTGACATTTTATATAGTGTTTTTTTTCCTGCTGTAGGGAAACAAACAGTGCATTGCAAAATACTATAAAACCTAAATAAATATTGGTATGTGTAGCTTTTACTTATGGGATGGTGATAACTGATTTTTAGTGGTGCCCTAATGGCTTAAAATGACATTCCCATACAATTAAAATGGATTTTAAATGACATTTTATGGATCCATATTCTCATTTGGATTATAATTTCTTTGTGACAATTCATTAACGAGACATTTTTGCCCTTTATGTTTTTGGCTTTCCTACTGATTCTCCCTTTCAGAAAACCAGTTCTATGTTAGATGGAGCAGGATTAATCCCCCATAGGGGAAACACTCCTAACAAACTCAGTACTGGGAATTGGTGTATTTTAACCCTGATCTACCTCTCAAACCTAATTAGTATTTTGCTGTCTAAACCTAACAGAACAGCGCCTGAAAATGAAACTAAACAGCAAGTAAAAAACTACTTCAAAAGATATACATACTAAACTAAGTTATAAAAAAGTAGAATAAATAAGACTTTCATCCAGGAGTGTTCCTGGATGAAAGTCTTATCGATTATCCCTCCATCAACTCCCTGCTTTACCATTCTTATAACTGTAAGGCATTTCTTTGCAAGAAATACATTTCTTCTCAAACATAACTGAGAATGCATTTCAGTGGTGAAAACAGTCATTTTTAGGAGACAGATTAGTTTTGAGACCATTTTATGTAAATCTGTTGACAAAGGCACTGACTCATAAACAATTATTAGCAAATATTTCTGCATCTAATAAGCATCGACTGACTATCTTCTCTCAAAGTCTTGGTTAAAAAAAATACTTCCAAAGTGAAACTTGTGCTGAAGTTGGAGATGCAAGTTTGCTGTCTATTGAATGTACTTTTTTGAAGTCCCATGGATGTCCTTGTTGAACGTCTTGTAAAGGAAAGCTTATGTGTTTCATACAGTCATGGGGAAAAGAAAGTTTTCACAAGATTCTTTGCAGTCTTGTGAAAAACTGAGAACGACTCATGATTCCATAACAAAAGAATTTTTTTTTTTTTGCATGGTTTTATTGGTCTCTGACACCCCACTGTTTCCCCACTCTTCTTTACAGTGTTGCTTCAGTTCATTGAGCTTTGCATGCATTCATTTTTATAGAACTCTCTTAAAACGCCGCATTTCAGTCAGGTTGAGGTCTGAACTTTGGTCGATCCATTGAAACACCTTGATTCTTTTCTTTATAAATCATATTTTAGATGTGTTGCTATGTTTAGGATCTGTTGCATGGCCCAGTTTCAGCAGTTGTCTGTAATTGCAAAGTGCCGAACTCATGCGGCTGCAAAGCATGCCCAAATCATCACCCTCCACCTCCATGCGTGAATGGCATGAAGTATTGGCACGTATATGGTGTGTTTGTGTTTTTTCTTGATGTGGCATTGTGCATCTGTTCAAATTACATTTTTCTAGATATGACTTAGCAAACCTAAGCCATGCTGCCATGTTCATTTTAGAGAGAAGAGGACTTCTGCTGGTAGTCTTAGATAAACCTCTTGGCTTTTTTTCTGTGTGCCTGTTCTCTGAGCACTGCAGGGTCTGAACTTGGAATAAATTTTCTTGGATGTTTAGTCCTGCGAAAATTATAGCATTGTTTTAACATACAACTGAATGCTCTAGAGCAGCAAACTGACAAAACATCTGATTTTATAGAGGTGCTCACATTTCCTATGATCAGTTAAATGACCATTTATCACCCCAGTATCACACAGACCTCCTGATCATGATTAAATAATTCTCATCTTTCTGGAACCATTAGAATTTTCTTTCTAGCCCGAAATGGTTGAAAGTTATGATAATGCGAAGCACACTTGGTAAAATCTAGGCAGAGCTGATTTTTCTGTCTGTGTTCTGACAGCAGTACCTTTTGAATGCTTTATGATAGCACGGCACACTGACTGTCCCTGCAAATCGTACCTTCTATTTTTCTGAAACCGTTTGGATTTTGTCTGAAACACAAACAGTAACAGAATTACAGTCATTTAAAAAGTGCTTGCAAAATAGGCCCAATAAAAAATTTGCTACATAAAGACCTGTGAACACCTTGTTTTTGACTGTAGTGTTTGCTTTTATCTCTCTTAATTAACAAAACCATAAAAATTCCAGGAAATAAAAAAAATAAATAATAAAAGTAAACACTTGAGGGTAAGTTCTCACCTTCAAAACTAAGGAACAAATCATGTTAGACAAAAAGCATTGCATACACCAATATGCACAGTCCAAAATGATTTAAGGTAAGTGCTCTGCATATTCTGTTGCCTTTTCGTAACACTAGTCATGTTTTATTTTTACCATAAGCAATCTCAGTTGTAGATTCACCAGTTTGTGCCACGCGCCACCTCTGGTACAATGCGAGGATGCACACATTATCTGTGCATCTACCTTCTGTTGAATCTGTTGATCTGATGCAATTGAAGCAGGCAGTTACTGTGCAGCAATAATTAGCTTCAAATCACAGAATATCATTTCAGACTTGGGATTTGCAGATGCAGAAAAGGTAAATTTGCATCCATTTCCAGTGATCAAAGGTATATGAGTTTCCGTCGGGTTTCCCGTGAATTTATGTGGTATTTCATTATAAGTTGTTTTGTTTATCTTATACAGTAACTTAATTACTGCCTTTGGAAACAGATGTCTCGACACCTTTCATTATGAAAGGGTAGCCTGCAAGATCCAGCAATTGTGCTCCACAGGCAATGAGAACAGAACATGAATTTCAATTCACACAAGACAGAGAGAGTGGTTCTATTAGATTAGCAACAAAACAGTGGAAAAATAAAGTGAAACATAAATAGCATCTTCATTTAGTTTTCAGCTTGGTCAACAATTGAACATTCTTTGAGTGAGGAGCAAAATAGTTTTTTTCTTTCATGTTTTTCTTTTCCTTCCAGAGTGTACAGCTTCATTTGATATATTCACTGTGGGATATGAGGACTCTGGAAAGAGCATTTCTCTGAGTCTTTTTTAATACCAATATCCTGCTGGGTGTGTTAAGCCAGGGAGCGGTATAATTATGCTAGAAAGGGAATCTATGAAAAAAAAAAAAAGAAGGTAAAAAGACATTTCTGTTTCACTCAACGCACCGGAAAAAGACAAAGCTGTTTTGTGTTCTGTGTATCCCTATGTTTACAGTCACGGAGACAATATGTGCTTCGCTGTTACTGAAAGCAATATGACATGGACTTTGCTAACAGAGTTTAGACGGGAGTAATGAAGTGCGTCCGAGATGCCTCTTCATATCACTTTCATACTTGTAGCACACTGGAGGACTGATTGGTTTGTGATATTAAACTAAAGACAACAGATTACTTCGGAGAAAATTCAATGATAAAAACCAGCGAACCTCACGGTTTACTACTGCTTTACCGAGGGAGAACAAACTGAATGAGTAAGATGATAACATTTCAGTACTTTGTTTTATTTAACTGGAAAGACCACAGAGGTAAATATCTCATGTGCCTTACCTAAAAAATTATTCCGACCATCTTCTGGCATGATGATGATTATCTACTGAGACAAGATTTTCTTCTATTTTCCTATCATTTCCATCTAGATAGTGCCTCCTTGTAAGATTTGACAATTCCCTCTTGAATGAATAAAAAACAGCCATCAGAAGCAGTCAAGTGATGTCTGATTTACCTGTTTAAAGGTTTGAAGCTGCACAGAAATAAATTCTGAGCCTCAAAATCAGTCAGATATACCAAATGATGCTTGAAAGCATCGACCTTTGGCCATTAAGAAAATGCAACTTATTTTCTTCCCACCTGGCTCATTAAACCCTCCAGTTTTAGAAGTAGTGTTTTATATAGAGACCATATAAGTTTTGGACTATTTTTCATCTTTCGGTATTGATATGTGTTTTACTAATGCTTTATGGATAGAGTTGAAATCTTTAACCTGGCCTGCTTCCCTAAACTCTTCATAACACAAATGTTGTAAGAAATTAATTAGTAACAAAAATTTGGCAAATTCTGAAGGTTATTACTGTGACTAGATCTTGCCATCTTAGAGCAAAGCTAATTTGCATCGATGTGATGGAAAGCTGTACTGTTTCTATGGAATGCAGTGTATTGATGTTAAAGTCCAGCGCAAACTACAGCATTGGAACTGTTTGTTCCACTGTTTGTTCATTATATTTACCTTCCAAGGAGCCAGACTTTCTTGTATTTTTGTTAAGTGGTCTTCAAACATAGTTCTCTAGGCTTTCTGGAGGTCTTTCAAATGTTTTCTTTCAATGTTGGCTGCAATTTTACTTGTTTTCAGTCCACTCCTTGTGCCTGACCATTTTTGGAGAAATTAAAAATTGTGTCTTTAGGTACTTTGTTACAAGCAGCCAGTCATAAAACTACATAATCTGTTGCCATTTTCTTTACCTCATTCCACAGCAATGTGAATGATAACACAGTTTGACTGGTTGTATCCATGTAAAATTCTATCTTTTAACAAACAAAGCTATCAGCTGAAAACTTGGCATGTCCCAGCAGTGTGGACAGTGTCCTTAGAAAAATGAGGAAAGTGGAAAGGAGGATAAAAACAGGCATGGCGGGCCTAAAAGACTGTCACTCTAGATGAACAATAACGGAAAACCATGTCCTTAAGAAATAGTTAAAATATTAAGTACACATACAGGTAGAAAAAGCTGAGGTATGCCAATATAATAAATGAACTGGATGAGAATAAGTGACGCCAGGTCTTATAGAGCAATCAATACAAATTTTAAAGTTTTGGTTCAAATCCTCGGTATGTACAGAGGTCAAGAGACAACACCAAGTGTCTACAACCAACTGTAGAACATGGTGGATGCGTTGTGATGTATTTATGTCAGTGGTGTTTCAGATCTTGCCAAAATGTGTACAATTGCACACAGAAATGCACTGTGTAGCGTCAGATTTTGCATTACCATCTTGAAAGCATCTGATTGGCAATAGCTGCTTTTGTTCAGCGTGACAATGATCACACTGCAAATGCAGTAAAAGCATACCTGGATGGAAAAACACACAATGGTAGACTATCAGTCAGGGACTGGCCTTCGCCACAAACATGCATTTTGTTGGACATCGATGTGGATGACTTGTTTTATGAAGGAGACTAAGCTGCCCATTCGCTTATGTTCACTGTTTTCTGGACTGATGCCCTGGACAAGTTGTATATATTTGTATATGTGTATGCAGTGTTGGGAAGGTTACTTTTAAAATGTATTCCATTACAGATTACAGAATACATGCCCCAAAATGTATTCTGTAACGTATTCCGTTACGTTACTCAATGAGAGTAACGTATTCTGAATACTTTGGATTACTTAATATATTATCATGCTGTTTACAACTACATGAATGTACTATTGCTGTGATTTATTACTGTTACTGAAGGTCCGCGGCTCCGAACCGTAGTAAAGGGACCTCTGGCTAATACGGTGGGTTCTGTGTCGGGCTCGTAGCTGAAAACTAGCTTTACTTTGTTGTCTGGGTCAACTTTGCTAGCCAGAGACAGAGAGAGGCGTTGAAAGGCTGCTCCAAAGGAACTTATTGTTTTTGGAGGAAAACACGAACACGGTGTACAGTCAAGTCTTAATAGCTTACTTACAACTGGGCTCGTCAGGCACTCTTCTTGGCTGCAGTGGTTATTATTATATTTACATGCTTCCAGCTCCCGTTTTTGCTCGATGACAGCTCATACTTTTCCTTTTTCTCCCTCCCTCGCTCACAGACACATAACGGGTATGGCAGTCCATTCTCCTGCAGCACGGACTACACTGCCCATGATGCTACATTCTTCAGAGCTATACCTGTAGCATTCTGCCTATTAGCTTAGCACAACAACAACAACAGGCGCTCTCTCACCCAGGAAACACGCAGAGAGAGAGAGAGCGTCACCCTGTAACCATGGCAACCGTAACGCTGCCACCTGGAACTACAGAACGTAGCTGTCAAACAAAACCCAAACAGTCCTGACCCGCCACAATATGAAACAGGGAAGTACCGCCGTGTAATCCATTTATTTCAACAAAGTAACTGTATTCTAAATACCACCTTTTTAAACGGTAACTGTAACGGAATACAGTTACTCATATTTTGTATTTTAAATACGTAACGGCGGTACATGTATTCTGTTACTCCCCAACACTGTGTGTATGTTATATAATAACTTATTAGGAGGATAATAATACTAGTTATTTTTTTATATTTTCTTTTTTTTTTTTTAGTGTTGATTTTATTTTTTGGATAAAACGTTTAAATAATGCAAACTATAGTAGATCCATCTACGTGGATTATCAGCATCCAGTTACGTTTGCGTTCCATTTTTACAACTGTGTCTGCTGTAGATTGAACATTGTGTTATTGTTCTGACTGGAGAACCTAAAACCTTATTTTGTGGTCTGGGCTGGCTTGATTTTGCAGTTTACAGTGGTTACAACATATTAACCTTTTTATAGAAATGGGATTGGAAACCCTGCCTTCAGCAAATACTTACAATGTCACCAGAGCCCTGGAAGTCAATGAAATAATACAATGTCCTTAGTGCCAAAGATAACACAGAATATGTTATCAGAAGCATTATTTGGTCACAAATTGTTTCATCTTTATTATGAAGGGACGTATTTTGACTCTGCAGGCTTTCCTTATTTTACTTGTCACACAGTGTGTAAGATACTGAAGAACAGCGTCTGGGTTATCCTGGTCCCAAAATGAATAAACCCTGTCCTTATCTAAAAATGTAGAAACATTCTAGAAACCTTTGTTCATCTCTGCTGTTTTTTATTAGCCCAACTTTTACAGTACGTAACACATTTTGTGGGTCATCGTTGTCAATTCCTGATTAAAATATGTCTTCCTTTTTTGCATAATGCTGTTAACACATTTCCCCCTTTTTTGCTGGTTTACTGTCAAAACAAGTCATCTGGGTTACCCCTTTATCAGCTACCCACTCAGCACTGCTACAGATAAATCCCTCTTACTCTTTTACCATGCTGCTTATCACTTACTGTGCCATGATGTGGTCACAGCAAATACAGCAAAAAGAAGATGAATCTGCTTGTCTGCAGAAGTCACTTCTGCAGATATGCCTGAATTTTAAAATTCACCTCAAACGTAAGCTTATTTAAGCCTAGCAGCAATTAAAGTTTCCAAAGTGGATAGTTGCCATTTTTCTTTTTAACAGATTTTTTGGGTTGACATCTTATGGCTCGGAAAGAGGGGAAATGACAAGATTTATTTTGTCTAATAATATTATACTGAGAATTTGCAGGAGGCGCCTTGTGAGAGGAACACAGATAGGCGATACTAAATCCTCTTTGTGGTTTGTTTGTAGACATCCAATTATATTCAATTGTTATAAATACTTCAGGTGTCAGTGAACATTATGTTTCTATTAATCTAAATCTTCACATTTGCGTTTGACATCAGCACATTAGCGCTGTCAGTGGGAGCATGTTAGCAGACTGATGGGTCAAACTGTATTGATGAGCAGTTCTCCAGGTTTTCTTGAGGTCTTTCAAAGTTTTTCTGTAGACATTTGGCTGCTTTGAAACTAATTTTGAGTCCAGTGTTTGTAATTGACAAGGCACAGGAATCTGGATGAGGTGCAACTTGCTAAGGCACGTTTAGTGGTATTACTGAAATATGTATGTGTTTGAGTCTAATGTGTACTTTTAACCATGTGTGGACTAGAGAAAATCCCAAATAAATTTACGTTTGTGTAACCAATTTTTGTTTTTAAAGCCATTAAAAGATGGTGTACACTAACTACATGCTGGAAGATGAACTGTTCAAAAAGTAATTAAAAGCTCAAAATTATCATAAACCATGATGCATGTATATACATTTCTGACCACAACTGTATGCACTGTGTGTACTACCTGTTATCATAGTGAATAAGTTAGATATGATTACGTGCTGTAGCCTTTTTTTCTCTAATCAATATGCTCTGATTACATCACATAATGGTACCTGTTTTAACAAAAACAAAAACAAAGAACACTCCGGTAAATGCCGAACTACTTCTTTTACTAAACTAAAAGAAAAAAATAAAAACAAATAAAATTTTATTTTAGTCTGATGCTGTTTTTTAAGATACAAGTAGTGCTGCCCACACTGAAGGTTGAGTTTACCTACTCGACGAAACAGGAAAATGACCAAGGTTTACTGCTCCTTTTGAATTTACAAAGTTGAATTCAACAAGATGTAAGCAGATATTTTTGCCTTGGCTGATTTTCAGTCCTCTGCAATCACATTATACTGTTTATACTATATTATTATTACATATTTTATTAAATATTATTATTACTAGATGGTATAAAACTGGTATGAAATTTGACTTCAATGAATGAATCCAAGTATTATCATCTTAAATGTAAATTACTCTCTAAATTCGCCACAATTTCATGCAACATTTGAATAACCCAAAGTTAATGTAGCTTATATGTCAAATAACAATACTTAATTTGATGAAACAAATCATATATAGATCCAATATATGATTAAACGCGATGGAATTCCATGCAATCTGCAGTTTATTTTTAAGTGTCAAGTATTTTCCTCTCTTTCTTGCATCTTTCACTATCTCGGAGTGAAGTGAACTTTCATTCTTTACTCTCCCTTGGCAATACATCAGCTGGACCTTTAGCTAGCAGACACAGTAGTGTGATTAGCTAGTGTGACAAACTGCACACTTGTTTGTGTGTTTGCTAATGTTTGTTAAGGTGGTAGAAACATTACATTGTTAGCTGCCACTTAAAAACATTACTCCCTTTATGCTTGCTAGCTAGATGCTAAAGTAGCACGGCCACAACTTATGGATACCTGCACTTGTTTTGTCCCATTTTAACCCACAAGTATTAAAAGCTATAAATGATTCAACTGAACCTAAAGTAAGGAGCCTATTTTTTAAATATAAGGAGCAGAAAGTACAGATAATTACATAAAAATGTATAAAGTAAAAGTAAAAAGTTGTCAGAAAAATAAATACTTATACAGGTAAACAGATGATACCTAATAATTCTACTTTTGTACAGTTACATAGTATTTGTATTTAGTTACTTCCCACCACTGGGGATAAGTTACGGTTTAGGCTAAGCTGTAGGGTAAAGACAGGCATTAACATGCATTAGACTCTTTAATAGTTATAAACTCTTAATGAGAAATTCTTTACTAACCTGGAATAAATGTATTTATCATCTCTCTTAATAATTAGCTGTGAAAAAAAGCTGAAGGTTCAACCCAAGGAAAAATAGGCTAGGTTTCTAAGCTTAAAAATATTTAACAACGTTGTGGGTATAAACCTCCTCCATGAAGTCAATTAATAATTTTTAGCTGCCAAGCACTGAAAAAACAAATATTGTATGCTTCTCCAATCGCCTGTCTTCAATTTTCAAAATACGGCTGCGAGATTGATGTAGATGTTAAAACTGCTGCATGCACGTGCTTTAAAACGTCCACAAAGGTACTCTGAATAGAGAAATACAGACTTACTTATCATCTGCCTTCTACCTTGTGCTGTATCTGTCTCTTTTGTAATGTGAATTGCAATAGTCTTTTCTGCTCCTAGCATTTGGGAACTGCATCTACCATGCTTGAGAGACTTTATTTTTCATTTGTATGAGCTATCTAACCTTGTGACAATCACATCGCTACCCATGTGTATAATAGTTGTTTGGACATCATTTCAGAAAATGGAAGTTAACACACCCAAACATGTTACTCTATTGCAGATACAAGGTCATTCTTGTCAAAGATGCACGCATACATCTACCGCATGTGAAGCTTAAAAGGACAATGAAATAAATGCACAGTGTAAGTATGCAATATGAGTAACACATAAAATTTAAAAAGAAAATGATGAAGACTTTATAAAGATATATATAACTTGAATTTAACAAACAGTGAAGTGCACATTTAGAGGCTTCATTGTGTTGCGGACAGTATCGCGCGTGTATGTGTCCTTAACAGAGCACTACAATATGTTTGGATGATTTGAGGACATGAGGCGTAAATGCGTGTTATAAATTTAGCCAGTGTCTTGGCCTTCCTTCTCTGTCTTGTCCCCCTGACGACCAAGGCCAGGTCCCTGCTGATGGAGAGAGAGGGGTCAACTCTGGCAGCAGGAACAAAGTGGACTTGACAAGTGTGAAAGATTTAGTGCTGGGCATTTAGAGTGATCATCTTTTCCCCTTTGTCAGCAGGTAGAGAAATTTTTCCGCCCTTACTGTGTCCTTGATTCAAGTTTGATGGCAAAGGGGGAAATCCTGTCTTGGTGCCTGCCTCCCCTCTGCTGCGATGCGGAGGCCAGTTAGGTATATTGCTCTGCCGAAGACTATTATTGCTCAGAGTGTGATTATTATTATTATTACTGCAAATCCTCACTTCCTGCCTGAAAGATCTGCATTTTGCTTATCTTTATATATAAAAGGAATGGATCCATAGGGATTGTAAGACTTTAATCTGCACACGCCTATCAATCTAAAAGCTGTCCCCTTGAAAGAAATTACTATTCATTTGTTTTCTTATTATATTTCAACACGTTTCCTCTTATTTCATTTCCTCTTGCTCTCCACAGCTCCCCTTTGTGTTATATGACTTAATTTTCCTGAAGAGCAGCAAATGTTACAGTTCAGTGGTATTTTGAGGCCTCTTAAATCCCAGGGACTGCGCCTCATAGATTTCAGTAAACTATGAAATTAAATATGGGACCTCCTCTGCGAATTGGATTTAAATATCCCTATTACTCCAGCAAATGAATAAAAAAAAGGTAAGATTAACTTTTAAATGATGGAGAGAATCCTCCTGTGCTATGGCTTCATAATTAGGTCATTAGTGCAAGCATGATGCTTCATAATCCTTCCCAGCGGCAAGTGCGATACCACGGATCCGTATCACCCCGTTATCAGCTCTCCGGAGATATAACTATTGCTTTTCTTCGGGATCTCACCTGGACAGTGAAAACAAACAATAATAAGCCATAAATCCACCTCCATTACGTGCTCCGTGCCTTGATGTGATGGATTTAGTTGAGGCAAGTTCAGCTGAATCCTGAGCAGTCTTAATTATGGCTGGCACACGAGTAATCCACAAAGAGCACATTTTATATTGCACGAATTAAAAATAACCATACCACATGAAAAAAAGACATGGCCGTTTAGAATTTTTCACGACAAAGATAGTAAACGAAGATCCTCTGATGATCTAACGAGGCAAATGTGAACTTTTCGGGCAGAGCCGTGGATGCATGTAAGCAAGAAACATAATCACACATTTGTCTGTGTTGAAACTGAATTAACCCTCCAGTTTTGTGCACCCCCACCCCCCTTACTTTAGTGTTCCCGGTCAAAATTGACTGGTCTGTTTTAACTGCTCTTAACCCTTTAAGACCTACCATAGAACCAAGTCCGCCAGAGCTTATATTATATTTTTACATGCTGTGGAGCCATTTTTGGGAGCATTTCAAGTTGCTATACATCAATACAACCATTATAGCCCAGATTTTAATAATATGTCTGCATTAAGTGCATAGTAATTACATAAATTGCAAGAAAGTGCAATAAACTACAAAAAAATTGAAAATCGTTTTTGTTTTTTTAACATATATTTCTAGTTAGAGAAATTTAAGAGGCTTATCCCTCAAAACTGTAAATACAAAAAAGTTGCACAAAATAGTTTCCCACCACAGGAAATTTATTTTGAGTGTCTTAATAGTTTTATTTTTGAAATACACCAATTTTTATACACTGCAGGAAAAAACGAAAATAAATATTATAATGCAAATTTGCAAAAAAGCAGCATATGCATCAAAATAAACTATTTCCAGCAGTGCAATAGGAGTCCTAAAGTCAAAGATAACTTTTAAAAACACCAGTATAAGCTCATGAGGCCCTGATGGTAAAAAACTACATTTCCACGAAATGACCTGCCCTCCGGTTTCGGGCAGGTCATGGCGGACATGCGAAAGTTCGCGCTGACATCTATACCAACATAGAAAGTGTTACAAACAACTGATCGGATCGGCAAAGCGTGTTTCTGGAATATTATGTTTGTGTTGCTGCAAGCGCTTTTTATGCAGTTTTTGCAAAGCTATATGTGGAAGGAAACTGTGACCTAGGACAAGCTGATGGCATAAGATGTAAGTACAACTCCTCCGGTTTCATATGCAAAAAATTCTTTTGCGCTAGCTTACGTGGTTGCAGATCTACCGGGATTTAAAAATAGTTACGCAAAACAGAGCATTGATTAAAACACTCAAAATTCAATGAAAGAGGTGCTCATTACTTTTATATGTTCAAGTGCATAGTGTGGAGGATGTCAAAAGGCCTTGAGGCAATCAGATGTAGAATATACAGAATATATATGAGTGTTTTACGTTGTAAATCGATCAGATTTGACCCGAACACGACAGGACAGTGTTACTTACATGGTTAAAGGCATCTTTTCTGGCTGGAGTCTTCCGAATAAGGAAAGCGGAGTTAAGCAGGCAGTGACAATTGAAACCCACTCGTAGAAAACCATCGAGGATCAGTAGTATGTGGGCTAATAGACAAAGTGGATTCTAGGCTAAACATTCTAAGAATAAAAAGTGGAAACCGGAAAAAAAAAAACTGGAAACCAAAAGGGAGAGTAAAAAAGGGAGGCATGGGAGTTTATTTTACTCAAAAAAGTCAGTTATAGTGATCAAGAAAAGAGGCTACAAACAGTAAGGCTGTCTTATATAAGAAATGAGTCACAGCATTGTGCATGCCACAGTTGACCCATGACTGACACTCCTGGCCTGCCTTTCCATCCAGCTTGTCAATCAATCCAGACCAGGCCTGCCAATCCAGCCAGTCAACATGGCAACACACACCTCTAAAATATTTGTTTGCCTCCAAAACATATTTTCAAAATGCCAATAAGCACAATAACGGGGAGGAGCAGAAGGTTGTTGGGAGATGTTGTGGAGCCAGCACCTACGTAATGTCCTTTTGTGCAGTCAAACAGTTCAACCTCCCCTCCCTTTTCTTCTCATGTGAAGGTTAAAACACATCACTTGGCATCTCCATCCTACACAAACTTCATCGGCATGAAGGACAGCTTTTAATGTGCTCTTTTTCAGTTTGTTCCTTGCCAGCTTTCAGCAGAACACACAAAGCACACATTATGTTGCCCAAAGTCAAAGCCAGCAATGGGGCGGTATTACCCGACTCTGACCTTTGAATTGGCCTAACAAACAACAACATTCATTCAACCCTTTTGTAAGAGGGTTTAAGAATAAGTGGTCTCCAAGCCCATAAGAATAGATACAAATGTGTTTGAACAGTTATAATGTTAGAAAGAGTATCAGACCATTTGAGGAAATGAACTAAAGACAGTGGTTATTCATATTACTTTATGAACATAGTAACTTTGTCTAGTATTAACTAGCATAGTGGATAGGTTGCACACCAGACGTACCATGTTGCATGCATGCACTCTTTGAGTTGTGTATATAAAAATGCAATGTCTGATATTAACTGATGCTAATCAGATTTTGCACTTTTTGAACAATAAATTCTTTTTTTTTTTTTTTGCATTGGGTCAAATCTTCCTTTAAAACTTGATAAATAACAAGTTAACAGACATGAGTTCTCTTCATATTTTTACAGTAGTTTCATGATGGTCAAATGGGTGCCAAGTGCGGACTGTGGTTCAGCTAACTAATTTTCTGCTTTAGCAAGAAGTCCAAAACATAGTTTAGCATTGTTTTGCTGAAATGAGCAAAACCTTCTTTGAAAAAGGAATAGTCTGAATTGTCACATAGTGTATTCTCCTCCATATCCATATGACCCCTATATCCCATGTTGTTCAGCCTTTACCAACTGGAGTCATATCAGTCATATGAGGCTAAAATAAGATGGCAACCTCCTTGCAACCAGGAAGAAAGTGGTTGCCCAGTGATTCCACTGATGGGGTTTTTATTCACCAATCACCTGATGTGCACAGATCACATCGCATGCACATGTGAGACAAATTTCACATCGCAAACTTGGCTCAGATCAAGAATTTTAAGCTGTATTCAAGTACGTGAGTAAAACTGGGACATTTGGGCTACCTCTGCATTCCTGCAGTTTGTTTGGGGTTTTTTTTGTAGTTGTGGGGTTTTTTTCCCCACAACTGTTTTTTAATAAACAGAATGTACATTTCTTTTTCTAAATAAGCAGAAAAGCTCATCACCCCTTTACTAGAAAACACAGAGTTAACTATTATAAGCTTTACACCGTAGATTATGAAGGTTGATATATGGTTAATACATGGTTCAAATAAACTGCTGCTAAGTGCCACTACTGCTACTGTTACTAACATCAGTGTAAAACTGCTATCATCAGAGAATGGTAAGATTAAAACCAAAGTGTTATTCCACATTATCTGAATGGTCCATCTGCAGCTGATCTCTCACTGACTTTTCCCAGCAGGCTACTGTTTAGTGTGTATAATTGACAAAACTATGAGAAAACCAAAAACAAACAAAAACAAAAATACAGAGGAAGTCCAGATGTCCCTGTTTCACACTGGGACATGAACACAGCTCACATTTTTAGATCGGTGTGAAGCTGGCAGCGTGAAATTTGTCTCAAAACCCCACGTGTGCATGCGATGTGATCTGTGTCTGTCAGTCGATTGTTGCGCACATCTTTAAACGAGCGAGAGAGGGATGCTGCATGTAATTTTAGACATTTGCATGCACGGAAAGATTTTTGAAAGAGAAATGATCTGACTCGTGAAGCTGAACTCGATAAATTGTGAGTAAATAATGACTGTTTATTCAGGTTTGGATGTACACATTTGTAAAGTAGATTTATATGTGGTCAAATTGCTTGGTATTGGTGTGTGGATTGGAGCACACATTTGTGAATCCTTAAAAGTTACACACAAATCACTGCACACATTTGTAAATCTTAGTTTAGGCTTGTGGATCATTTGCCACATACGTCCAACTGAATGAGTATTTTTCTTATTAATGTGCTATAGGGATACACCGATACCACTTTTTTGGAAACGAGTACGAGTACTTGCATTTCAGTACTCGCCGATACCGATACCGAGTACTTAATAAAAACATGATTTAAATTTACAGGTAACAGCTTTAGTCCTATAATTTAACAAAAAACAAACAAACAAGGGACTGGTTTGGAATTAAAAACATTTATTTAAAATGAAAAGCATGTTGTATGCAACATATTACAGAATAAATAATTATTAAAAAAAAGCAAAATTTAATTTTAAATTTGTTCGTCTGTTTCTCTGTTTAGAAGTCTCACTAGCACAGTCACAGCTGGGATGACATCAGAGGCTAGTGCGTCGTAGCTGCTCACTTTTTTAGTTAGTTCCTCAAAGGGGGCGAGGATGGCAACAGTCGTCTCCATAAGAGCCCATTGGTGAGCGGTGAGAGAGTCAGGGAGTTCGTGCTCGGACACGCCCAGCACTCGCTTTTGCTCAATGAGGGACTGGAGCATGTAATACGTGCTGTTCCAGCACGTCTGTACGTCCTGCTGCAGTCTCTTTATTGGCTGGTTGAGCTGTCCCTGAATGTCCTCGAGGCGGGTGTAGGTTAAGGCGGAATGTTTAAAATGCCCAACTATTTTTCGTCCCACTGCTATAGCATCAGCTATGCTCCTCTGTGCTAATAAGCATGGGTAAATAAGCGTGGGTAAACTCTTTGTACTCATTGTCGTGTTGGGATTTTGGTGCTTGATTAAATTGCTTGTGTTAAATGCGCTACCTTTAGAGCCTCCTCTGGACAATTTCGCTGAGCACAATTTGCAGTCCGCCTTTGTTTTCGCGTCTTCGTTCACTTTGAAATAGTTCCACACGGCTGACTTGTCTCGCCTGCCCTTCTCTCAGCTCTGAGCTGCAGCCGGGGCCTGGGGGCGGGCACTCGGGGCCTGGAGGCGGGCACTCGGGGCCTGGAGGCGGGCACTCGGCGCCTGTGATTAACCGCTTACATGGCGCTCAAACATAGACAGGTCTCAGACCGTAGTATCGGTCCTGGGTATCGGGGGACTTTTAACGAGTACGAGTACTTTAGAAAATGTGGTATCGAGGCCGATACCCGATACCAGTATCGGTATCGGTGCATCCCGAATGTGCTATAATACTTTTGTTTTTCTAAATACTTCCCAGTAATACCTTTCCTGTTCTTCCAAGTTTCTAGCAATCTTTGGACTTGTCCTATTCTTTTCCTTTCAAATATTCCAAAGGGTACAGTCCTCTGGAGACATATAAGTAACTGCATAAATACATAATTATCTGACGATGAGTAAATGAGTGTAAAGGGAAAGGTCAAGATTATCATAGCTTCAAAAGAATATTGGCATCTCTTCTGTGGAGTGGTTTTACTTTATACAGAACTTCAGAGAGAAATATCTTTATACCAACATTTTTAAGACATGGTGAAAAGTCATATTTGCTTAGAAAGATAAAGATAAGAGAGTTTCTGTAATGACCCCTTTCGAGCTGTTGGGCTGAACCGAGAGAATATTTGGCACCAGCCTAATTTCTGTTCGTGTAGCTGTTCAGAAAACATCTCTTTCTCAAGGAAAGTATTTTAAAGTAGATGAAATCAGTGCACCACTCTAAAACTAAATATGTTAAACTGTTATGCATGTGGGCTTATTGTTAGCACTCAGAAAACATTAGTCGAGATTTTTTCTTCCCAGATTTGATTTGACAAGTTTAAGTTTAAGATGTCTGCATCATGCGAATAGAGCCATGAAATACTGTATCTCCACAGAAAACTACTACTTCAAACTGAATTTGAGATGTGGGTTTAAAACAGGGGGGAAAAAATACTCATTATAAATATAGGGAAACTCTATAAACCATCCTCAAAAGGAATTTTTATGAGACTGGAATTTCTAATAAAAATCAGTTTGAGATTCAAAACTAAGGGTGCTCTTTGTGAGTTGGTGGGAGCTATTCAGCAGTCCACTTTGAATTCCTATAGTGGAGCATTGTCTTTGAAAACATGCTTCATGTTTCAAACAGACAGCCCATGAAATGAAAGAGTAAGCATCGGATAAAAGAGTCTCACTGCTGATAATGGCTAGAAAGCTAAGATGGCAGGAAGCAGCCAGCTATGTCTCATTTGGGCCTTATTCAAACCAAACAGACAATGGGCCATTAAATTGTGATATGTTTACAGCTTTGTGTCATTTCTGAATGGTGTACATTATGTAGGGGAAATGACAAGTTACAACTGCAGCTGCAATACACCAAGAACGCGCAGATTCAGCAGGAAACAAAAACTGTGACAAGTGGATAAGGGCTTTGGCAAATGGCTCCATACGTCTTGTCACTTACATATATGCTTTCCCATGTGATCCATCATGGCAATGATTGGAGCCGGTGTAAGGGGCAGGTCGAACCTGAAGCTGGCCCCTTTAAGGGAGAGCAGAGAGAAAGACACTTGGCATGGTTGGCCTGTTTAAAGGTGATGTAAACAGGCCCTGATGGATGAAGGACTCCCGTCCATCCATCATCCTTCCATCCTGAAGGGCCTTAATCTTCTGCAAACACAATCCTGCCACTGTGCCCCTCATCTCGTCTACCTTGTCTCTCAAGTCCTTAATAATATCCCTTCGTTCGGGGACCTTGTTCCTGCAGTAACAAGCACGCTCTCACCGGGCAGAAAGAAATGACACCGTCTAGAGGTTAAAAGCTCTGAGAAGCATTGGGGAAAGGACTGTTGAGCTGAGAGTTTTCTTAATTTACCTGGCTCATTATTTATTACTGCGCTGACATGAATAATGCAAGGCCAAACAGTTGTTGACATATCATTAATTGACAGAACCCCAGATGCTATAATCTGCTATTGAGGAGATCTCTGAATTTGCTTTCACTTTCTTTTTTTTGTTACTTTGAATTGCTGTTATTCAAAGTGTGAATTTTTAAAAAAAAATTGAAATGAAGAAGAAATAAAGCTTATTAAAAATACAGGTGTTGAGATTTAATTTAGATTTAGTTTGAAGGTTTTCAACATGATAGTTCACATATGTTGCATGCTGAAACGAGCTGACAGGGAGGTTAAAATGACATGTGCACAGAACGGTTGCATAAACCACTTTATTTCGGCACACTTCTGTTACGGTACTGCAAATGACTTTGAATTCATATGAGGCATTGGTTAGGTTTTTGGCTTTCTGTCAGCTGTTGTCTCTCAGTGCCCTTCCTGTTAACGCTGGAGCAGCCAAGCTGCTGTCTCAGCTAAATAATGTAGGACTTCAGGGCCTGATGGGAAGCTTTATAAATGGTTGCCAGGCTGGCCACCAGACATCATTAGATTTTGGTTGCCAAAGTTGATAGAATGGTTGACTTATCTTGATAAATTTCAAGATGAGTGATAGTGGTCCAATGTGCGTATAGCCCATATTTCAGCACAGGCAAGTGATAAAAGATGATAAAGAGCATTTGTCAACAACATATTTTTTTTTCCTTCTGACTATTATAGACACAGAAACACACAAATATAGGTTATTTCAAAACGATGTATCCATTATGATGTGATTACCTCAAATCAAGTGAAGCATTGCCCGTGACACGCAATATTTCGAGTTTTTCGGAACTTGGTGTTTGGAAATGGATTTTCCAATGAAAATAAAAAATATAAAATGTACCATGGATCCAAATGTATAACATTAACAAAACCTACTGTTGTTGGTTAGTTAGGTTGGCACTAGATGGCCAGTTACAGACATGGACAATTCTAGAGCTGCATAGGCGATCGTGGCTCAAGAGTTGGGCGTTCGTCTTGTAATCGGAAGGTTGCCGGTTCGAGCCCCGGCTCCGACAGTCTCGGTCGTTGTGTCCTTGGGCAAGACACTTCACCTACTGCCTACTGGTGCTGGTCAGAGGGCCCGGTGGCGCCAGTGTCCGGCAGCCTCGCCTCTGTCAGTGCGCCCCAGGGTAGCTGTGGCTACAATGTAGCTTGCCATCACCAGTGTGTGAATGTGTGGATGATTGTGTGTAGCGCTTTGGGGTCCTTAGGACCAAGTAAAGCGCCATACAAATACAGACCATTTACTATATTGCATACAGGAAGAGCAAACTCCACTTCTAGAAAAAGAACACAACACACTTGTTTTTCTGGCAGCTTTTCTTCCAGATTGAAACAAGTGTTGCATATAGACCTGTGTTAAAAATCTCAGCCTCACTGCTGCGACTTAAGTCACAGTCAACCTGCCTTCCTTCTAGTGTGGATTTTGCATTACCTGAGCTTTACAGTTGGTTACTCTTACTGCAAAATTGAATTCATGTATTGATGGTTTGATGCAGGCATCCATCTTTTTGTTCTCTTTTAAAGTAAATAAACCATAAAGTTACTACTGCACATTCATTAAAAAAATGGCGCTTGTACTCATGGGATGTCAGTCACGCATCGGTGAACAGTCTCCACTCCGTATAATTTTTTGTCTTTTCCATGTACCACAGGCCCTAACCATCAATTGAGTGGAAAGTTTAGTGCAAAAGCAACCTATAATTGTGAGAAGCACAGGAATGAAATGGATGCCTTAAATGCTTCTGAGTACCTTTGTATCTTTGGTGGGTCAATAACAGAGTAATCATATTCTTCACACTCTACATGTCACAGATTATACAAGTGTTTCTTAAAAGCAAGCAAGAAGAACAGAGGCAAAAATGATACAGGTTGTGTTAAACATCAGTTTGCACCGCTGCTTTCTCATCCCACACTGTCAATTACTGCTGTTCTGTGAGAAACTACTGGCATCAGAGAGCTATGCACAAGCTGTCCTTTGACGCTGGGGCCATCACAAGCAGGCCATAGCTATACAGTAGGGTGAAATAATTATTTGAGCCCCTGCTGAATTTGCAGAGCTCTAATTTGGGTCTGCTCACTTACAAAGAAATGAACAGTCTCTAATTTTTATGGTAGTTTTATTTATAATTGGGAGAAATTATCAAAGCATCAGCTTCCACTTCAGCCTCTCCACCATAGGCAAGGCCAGAGCTGCTAAAGAATGTCAGGGACAAGATTTTAGACCTGCACAAGGCTGGAACGGGCTAAAAGACCATCAGGAATATGCTTGGTGAAACTGTTGATGACCATATGTCACCCTCAGTTTGGAGCTCCATGCAAGATCAGCCCAAAACTGCATGTTTGTCGAAGGCATCAGGGACCACAGTCACCAAGAACACCACTATGCTGTAATGGACTGAATTGTTGCAAAGCCCACAAGGTTCCACTGCTCAATAAGTCACATTTACAGGCTTGTCTTATGTGAGCTAATAGATATCTACATGATTTGGAAATGGCTTGGAAGAAAGTGATGCGGTCAAATGGAACAAAAATTTCACTGTTTGGCATCGACTCTAACTGCTGCATTTTTATTTATTTTTTACATTAGGGTACATGACAACCTCACTGCAGGGGCCGGTGGACAGTGCCATGTACCTTAACATTTTGGACGAGAACCTCCTTCCCTCAGCCAACACTGAAGACAATTCAGTTCAATTTTATTTAGGTAGTGCAGAATCACGACAATAGTTGCCTCTTATATTGTAAGATAAAGACAACAATAATACAAACAAAACAGAGAAAGCCCCAACAATCATATGACCCACTATAAACAAGCGTTTTGGTGACAGTGGGAAGGAAGAACTGCCTTTTAACAGGAAGAAATGTCCAGCAGAACCAGGCTCAGGGAAGAGCAGCTATCTGCCGTGACCGGTTAGGAGTGTGAAGGAGTTGAGATGTCCAGCATGATGCCACAAAACGTACTCCCCAGGCAATAAAGGAGTGAATAAAAAAGAAGCACGTTAACATCATGGAGTGGCCGTGCCAGTCTCCAGAGGTCAGTCCTATAGACCAGCGGTCCCCAACCCCCGGGCCTCGGACCGGTCTGTGAGTCGTTTGCTACCGGGCCGTGAGAGTTGAGGCTCAGGTGTGAAATGTATAGTTTTCAGGGTTTTTATCGGTTTTCAGCGTTATTTTGTTATCGTTTTTATCGTTTACTCGGTTTTCCTGGGTCTTTTGACGTGTGTTATGAATAAATTTTCTTTTTTTCAATAGCGGCACTAGTTTTATTTTGTTGTATTTATCCGCGACACCTTAAAGGCCGGTCCATGAAAATATTGTCAGGCATAAACCGGTCTGTGGTGCAAAAAAGGTTGGAGACCGCTGCTATAGAGAATCTGTTGAGGGAGCTGATTGAATATGTGCAAACCTGATGACCAATTACAAGAAAGGTACTGCTCACTGCTGTGATTTCCAAAAAGTTATTTTTTCCACCAAGTACTAAGTCAAGTTTCAATTGAAGATCAAATACTCAATTTATTGAGTTATATGTAAATCAAAGTATATCTTTTATGTAATGTATTTTTCTTGTTCGCTGTGGTCACCTATGGAGTCTGTATTTGGCTAAATGAATAAACCAGTTTATAAAAATAACAATTGAGTTGAACTATTAGGTCTGTAGTTTTTCTGGTTCCAGACCTCTCATTTGACTCCACTTCAGTCTTGGTCATTGACTCATCCACATTTTTGTGTATGAGTGAAATAATTCACCAATCAGAGCTTAGCAGCCTGCTACTTTGCTACATTGACTGAAAGCTGGTAATGTTAAAGTCTAACCTTGCAGTCTTATTGCATTTGACATGTTACTTTAAAGATGGTGACTAGGCCTGCAACCAGTCGCAACAGTAAAACAAAGTCCATCTGCTATCAGTCGGTTAGACTGTGATTAATGGCAATTATTGGCAACCTGTTTGCAAAGTCTGATAAAACAGCAAAAGTTGCAAATATATTGCAATTTAAAGAAAGAGAAAGGTACGATTTCTGTGTATTTTTAATTCAGAACGCATCAATAAACTCATAAATTTGAAACTAAAATTCACAAGTTGCTCAACAAATAGTTCCTGTGAAATGTCAATTTAACTATAAAATGACATAGGCACTCGGCAAACTTGCTGTATAACCACAATATAATCCACTTTGCCTTTCTCAGACTCTACACCTTACAGTGGTTTTAAATAAAACAGTTGCAATGTGGCTGAAAACTGACTTTCACTTTTAATTCAAGGAATTACTCCAGCTGTTTAGGAATTACACCCATTTTTATCTACAACGTGACCCAAAAGCTACCTTTATTTAAGTTATGATTATAACTGATGATTGTATGCATTTAAAACAGTAACACGTTTATGATGGATTGCGATGCACTTGTGCCGGCCAACAACATATTTTTGTTTGCTGTTGGCATCCGCTACAAAAAACTGGCAGGAAGGAGAAACTGCCTAAAGAGCTACAGTGCGGAGCTTTATTTGGCGAGAGGAGGAAAGATATATTTAGTGAGTCGGAGATACTGAGTGCTTTACAGAAATATTTATTGCCTGTGAAGAGATGTCTGCATTTCAGCGCTGAGAGTCCGCGGATATGCTTAGAAGCTGTGATTCACAATGACTGATATTACGAACTGTCTTTTATTATTCTCCTGCTCTGCTTGACTTCAGCGTGTGAGAGATAAAAAAGAAACCCCGTACGATCTGTCATTCTGTACTAGGAATATTAACTGTGGAAACACGGACAAAATGAAATATGATAAGTATGAAGAGAAAACAATCAATATGACAAGAGTTTTTCCTCATCTAGGCTGAAAATCCTTGTAAGGGCGTGAGGGTTATTGATGTTCAGCGCTCTCCTTTGTCTAAACCACTGTGGAAAAGTTTGCTTTTAAACAATATGAATTGAAACAAGCCAAAGTCAAAACTTTTAGAGGCAAACTTCCGCTATGCTGAAGGCAAAAGGAAACTATAAAGAAACTAGCGCAGCAGATAAATCTACATGTAAAGTTAGCATTTGCAGAGGGAGTGGCCTGCTGTGACTGCTAATCAGAAAAAGTCTTGAGCTTCTGCTCTGGCACGATCACAAACAGAGCCCTGTTAGGGGCCTAAGTGCCACCTGGTCCTCTCCTTAATCCTTTAACCTATCTTACATGCCCCACTAAACAGTCACACCCCCTCACTGTGGACAGCGATTAATCATCCATTAAACTTTATTTCAGTTTGGTCCCACATGACTTACTAATATCTGGCCTAAAACACACACACACACGCTGTGTGCTCTTTCATATTTTTCTGCTCCGCTCATGTGGTCTCTTGCCTGTGCGATTTATTTTGTAATCATTGAGGCGTTCCCTCATGGGTGCATTGTCCTTTGAGGGAGAAATGATAGGTATGAAACAGACTCCCAGGCCTTGGATAGATGTGTTGTTTTATCTTGCTCTTAGCTGTACAGCCAAGTGAAGTGTAAAATCACAGAAAATGCTGCAGCACCAAAGCTTCCCCCAGGCTTAGAGTCAGCAACAGGTCTTGGGAATCCATGCAAAACAAATACTAATAATAAACATCGCACTGGCTGTGACACACAGCTTGTGTTTAACTTGTCAGTAAAATCTGCTTTTTTTCCCCAGCCCTTAGAATATTTAATGGCACGGTAATGTGCCAGAGAAAAGTGTCTTTAAAGGGTGGCATAAATATACCCCCACACACAGATGGAAAAAGATCTAATCGCAAAGCTCTCACATGCCTAAAAACAACTCTATTGGACAATCACTAGTGACTTAAACTGCAAGGGCACAAGTATTTAATCTTTAAGAAATCCTTCTGAGTCACTCTGCTCACTGGATTTTTATGTGTTTGTGTTCCAGAGGCATTTCAGACTCTGTGGAAGTCAGAGAGAAGGACTTAACTCTCTCTGCTGGTGTGGCTGACATCCCTACACCAGAGGTCATCATAATTCACTCTCAAAGTCAATACTGCTGTGTTTGTCAAAACAAGAACAATCTTGACTAGCATTCGCCTTTCCTGTAGAGACTCTCACATCAGTACTTTACTAGAGCAGTAGCAATTTTTCTATCACAGCGCTAAGACTCACCAGATGGCTGCTGTATTACTTGGGAAGGTCTGACGTCCATCAATCTGGATGATAAAATTATTTACAGGTGTAACACAGCAATCCAGAGACATGCCTGTGAAAATGTGTCACATGGTCCTCCATGTATTTGTCAAATATAGACTTGATGCGGAGGGCTTTCAATGTGTTAATGTGAAAGAGCACATGCTGATTTTGACAGAATGACTTTTACCTTGTTGCATTAAATTTAATTGGGCTTTGAGTAATTTCAAACAGATGTAATTTAATTGGTCTTGATATCTGTCGAGGATGTGTAATTTGTATGTCACCATAAGAGAAAATGATGCAATTCCTTTAAAATTAAACTGTTAAACTTTTCCTTATTTATTATCATAGATAGACAGAAATCAGCATATTAGGTTCTTAGTAGGTGGATTGTATAACTATATATTTATACTCTTACGTCTGACGTCACTAGTCGTGTCTGGGCCTAAACTCCGCTGCAGGTCCATATATCAAACGATCACTATGGCATTACTGAGAGTTGGAAAACTGCCTAAAGTCTTTCACCTTTAATAAAATGATCAGCGTTCTGCTCTACCAGGTGTAACAATTGAGTTTAACATCCAGGCATCCATGAAAACGGAATTTATGACATTTAACGGAGTTAGAAGTTAGCAGGAAGTTAGCTCGCTAGCTTCTATCTAAATACAATATAGCATGTCCTGACTGCGGGGTTTTGGAAACAAATTAAAACGTACAGCTCTGTTATCACTTCCAAAATAAATGAAGACAGAAAACTAAACAGCAGTGACGTTTGTAGGGTTACTGAAGTTTGGCTAGCTGGTATATAATGATGTGCTACGTGACTGCTAGCGACACAGCTATGTTAGCATAATATAAACAAGCTAACTTTTTTTCCACTCGATAAAAGTTAACGTGAGTGTTCTCGGTGGTCAGGAACAAATGTAATTGCATGGCAGGATGCTGTAAAAGGACCAAACTTCAGCCAGGAGAACAACTGAGATAATCCATCCACAATACGAGGTTAGTCATTCATATACTGCTGCATGGGCTGGGCTGTAGTTACATCCTAAGGTTTTAAAAACTGAGCTTAAATGATTAGCGGTAATAAAAGCCGAGGGAGGTCAACAGTGATCACTGACTGTTTTAGGAGCTTTTTGAGATTAAATAGAAGAAAATACAAAAAATTAAACATGTTAACAACCAGGGGCGATTCTAGAATCAGAGCTTTGGGGGTGCTGAGCACCCAGAGAGCTGCCCAGCCAGGCAAGATAAACCTGTCTCTGTCAGTCCCTGCATCCTTAAATGTTGTCCCGAGTTCTCTCTGACTGTCACTTTGGTGCATTTAAACCCCTGTTCCTCCCTGTCCTCATCGTCTGTTGTATTCATCTCCATTATCAGTCATCATAATTTTACCATCTCTGTGTAAGTCTGCAAATTTCTTTATTAAATCATAAGATTCTTAAATTCATCAAGTCTCTCTGTGCCTGGGTCCTCGTCACAAAACATGACATCACTGTTTTGTACATTTTAACACAATTTAATCCCCACATTTGTGAAAGAAAAGCAAAACACTTTTTTGAAAAGTCTGTAACAAAACCATCAAATCTGATCAAGGTTATTTAAATGCTGCTAAAGAAGAATGGATTGGAATAAAAAAAATACATATCCTAACCTTAATTACTGGGTGAGAATAATGAATGATGCTCATAGTGAGTAAGAAGTAAACTGAGTGCATTTTTTGGACAGAGATTCACATTTAATGTGTATGTATAATATAATACAGATACATAAAAAACACTCCCGAAACAGAATAAATTGTTACAAATAAATTATTACATAATATTAATAAAAACTATAAAAATGGAGGCAACTTTGCCTGTGGTAGAATGTATACAATGTGTACAATGTATGCAGATACTAATTTTACTAATTTAATAATACTAATTTTCTGTTGTAAGATTTATGAGTTTCATGCTTTCATAGTGGTACTTAGGAGAGCTTGACATTTTATCAGGTGGTACACACTGTAAAAAGTTTGAGAAACACTGAGAAGTGTATGTGTGCTTTTGGAAAACATTTAAAGCTGCTGTACAGAATCTTTGAAACAAGCTTAAAACATTTTTAGAATATAAACAGAGCATCTGCTTCTCTTTACAGCTCCTCACTCCACCAGGGCTGTTTGGCACTTTCTGATAGTGTGCAAATGTAATGTACGTACTGCGGCAGTCATACAGACAACTGGACGGTCCAAAAGCTGGCCTACCTATTACTGGCTGAGGTTTTAGAAGAGTTGTGGCTGAACCACATAAAAATATATCATTAATTTTAATCTCCCCAATCAATTATAATGTTATGTTGGAATGTTGTTAAAGAGGGTCAAAATGTTTCAACCCAGTTTGTTTTGCAGATTCTGTATAGCAGCTTTAATATAGGGAGGACACAACTTCCAGATTGTGTGAGTTTCTGTTGTGCCTGTCACTGTTCCCTGTCTGTTTTCTTACCTGGTTCTTCCTGACCTTGCCCTTTCTCCTCACATTCCCCTCTTTCCTCTCTCCCTCTTTGGACTGACAATCATTCACAAATAGATTGTATTAAATTAGATGAAAATTAAATTAATATGAAAAAATACTATTAAGATCACTAATAAAAAAGTCCTCTCTCAGTGTACTTTCAACCAAAAGGCAAATAACCAAACCACATGAACATCTAATAAAAGATATAAATATTGAAACACTAATCCAACATTATTCTTGATTGACGGATCATTTGATTTTACACTTTTACCTGAATGTGGCTCCTTTTTTTTGAAAAAACTTCCTCATATTCATTATAAACCTGGCTGTCTCTCTGTACGCACACACACACACAAACACACACAACAGGAGTTATAAGGTTAATGGGCATTCAGTCAGTTAGCTAGTTAGTATCCATTTAAAACAGGACAGTGGTAACAACTTTAGGCTACGGAAAATTTAAAGTTTTAGATTTTTAAATAGGCTGTATACATTTCAATGGGAGGAACAGGACGGTGAAATGTCGCTGAATTTACTACAGAGCAGGACGGATTGTAGGGTAGCAAACATTGTCGGAAAACACGTTTTCAACACTGCAGGTTACCTGGGTGTAATGTTTTTCAGTTAAAAAGAAACATGGTCTGACTCCTACCTAACTATATAAAGAGTAACTGAAGGTTAAATGCAGCTAATATGTCCTGTTTTAAGCCAGGCACTCACACCTCCGCTCCGCTGTGTCTCAGCCACCATCGCTCTGGCAGCAAGAGCGCTAGAGCCAAAGCAGGAGAGAGCTGGAACAAACCATTTTGGGAGGGGGGGGGGGGTTATCTATACTTTTGTTGTTAAAATGTTTCGTCTCAAACAAGTACAGTACTGTATGCTTTTTATATTTTTAGTAGTGTGTCACACAAACAGCAAATATTGTCAAAAAAAGTAAGAAATCTTTGGGGGTGCTTTGATTCATTTTTGGGGGTGCTGAAGCACCCCCAAAAATGGGCTAAAATCGCCCCTGTTAACAACACAAAAGCCATATTAAACGCAGACTACTTTAGGCCCGGAAGTAGGATTCGTCACGTCATCACTTAACGACCGGATAAAAGTATACTGTAAATGCGCTTTCTGTTCATTTGGCCTATTTATTAGTGGTGGGCAGATTGATCCAAATATTGATTGTATCGATACCAAGTTGGCATCTGTATCAGATCGATACTAGCCTGGTGAGACTGAGTCTTTACTTAAGATCCGCTCTTGTTTTCAATGCTGTGCTTTCAACAAAGACGAAATGGCCAGGTCGCCTGACGGCCAGGTCACCTGACGGCCAGGTCGCCTGACTCACTGCTCCTGTGTCAGCAGAGCAGGCACACTGCCCCTCCCCCCTCTAGTGTTTAGATGTTGCACTGTCACGTGACATTACTTAGACGCTTTGGGGGTTGTTAAGTTGTTTACATATTATTTATATTTTTACGAGTTGTTTTTGTTGTTGAGAATTTTAATTGTAATTTTTGTATTATAGTTTCTCAACAGTACTTTTTTATTTATAATTTGTTTACTGGTTTGCACTTTTTATTTAAGATTTTATTCTAAAAAAAATGTTAATATTCATTTTCTATTTAATTATAAACTTTGTCCTAATTATGTCCTGGGTTTTAACTTTTTAATAATAAAAAAGGAAACATCACAAAAAAAACTCTTAAGGTCACAAAATTAATTGAGATTTAGCAATTTAATGGCACATCCACCTTATTTATTGAAAACTATCGGCATCAGTATTGGTGATACTAGCCTGTATTTACTTGGTATCGGATCTATACCAAAATATGCAGTATCGCACACCACTACTATTTATGCTATTATAATGCATTTTATATCTGTTTGCAATGCATACAAAATATTGCTTGCAGAGGTGTGCAGCATTTAGCTGCGATTTTCTTCAGCAGTCACAATCTTTTAACCATAACAACATTTCTGTTTATGTAGACAAGCAGTTTGACTTTTCTAAATCTTAACCATAGATTTTATAGAGCAATCTTGTGCTTTCTTTATAATTCATATGCTGGAATTACAGAGATTATATCCTCAGCGACTAATTCAAAAATCAAGATCGTTCACACCCTATTGAAAGCTACTGTGGGGCATCTGCTATCTTGATGCAGCGATTATAGGAAGCATCTAAAAAGTTCTGAAACCTTTTGTTATATGTGTTGTATTATCACACAACAGCAAAACCTGTGCATCAAAACATTGAAAAAATGAATGCACAAATTTCATACAGCTCTTTTCAACAGCATTCATCTCAAAGCCAACATCCAACTCAGCGGCAAAGAACTGCAAAAGAGCTGAAGGTGTGAAGGTGTCATCTTTTTCATTTCCTTCACCTTCCCCTTGGAGTGGATATTTCCGAGTTATTTCACACTTGCCTGGGGGAATAGGAGTGTAACTCAGCTAAAGCTGCAACTACTGGTGGCACTGCTTCACCCAAGAGTTAATAAATAACATGCAAGAATAATGTGAAATTGTAATGGAATCTGAAAGTGGCAATGATAACATGCCACTAGACGTGAACACTTTCAAAAACCTTGGATTTTCCTAATAATATCATAACGTCTACCAAGCATCCGACTGTCCAACATTTTAGTTTTGTGGCTCAACTCAGTTGCCCTGTATCACATGTATAGTATTAAAGAAAGCACATAATTTAGCACATAGCTTTGAAGACAGCAGTCGGTGGCCTAAATTTAATGTAAATAGTACTGCAGAAAAAATCTTCCATGCAAACTACAGGTAATTGCAGCAAGCTGTTAGTGATCGAAGCAGGAAGGTTTATACCCTTGTACCCCGTTGCAGCCGGTTTCACATAGCGAGTGGCAGCAGCTTCCTGCAATCATTTCCCAAACAATAGGAGAATGAAAATTCTTACTTAGTGACCAGGGGTTGCAAGGGGATCGCCGACTAGTCTCTGGGCCTGCAACCACAAATATATTTTAGCATTCTGTCATATGTCAGGTACTATCCCATAAGGAAAAGATATATATAAATCTCATAAAGTTTGTATCTGTCTTGTGTGAAACTTGTATGAACAGCATGCAAGAGTGAAAACAGATATAAGATCCCTTGAAAAATTATATAAATGAAACTTGTATGTTTTGGATCCTTACTAAAACAATATATGAAAGTAATGAGAAAGTGGCCACTTTCATGAGTAAATCATATAAGCCTGATATGATTCACTATATGAAGTAGGCCACATCTTATGCAAGTCTTTTATAAGTTTTTACAGTTTTTGGTGTTCACTTCAGTCACAGAAAAGTGTAACTCGGGGCACTCCCACTTTATGTCCCCATTGTTCTTCATGTTATTTGGCTTCACTGCTGTTTGTCTTTGACTTCCTGTGATCTCTGCTTGCTACATCACTGTTTGTATCTCTGTGTCTGATGTGTTCAGGCAAACGGTTAGCTGCCATAATTTGATATGTGACCTTAATACCACACATCCTCAGCTTTCTTGAGCCTGTATTTGAAATCCTAAAGCCTTGTTGGTATGTCAGGCTTATTAGCAGCAGCCACCAGAAGCCTTTCAATGCAGGTGAGAGCTTCTTGCAGAATTTTCAATCGTTTCATTTATTCAGAAAAGCAGGGCTGCTTTTGTGTTTTCATTTTTTTCTTCTCCTTCTTTTGAAAAATTTTGGAATAATAACTTCATTTCTCAGAAGATAATGCAGAGTAGTTGGTAATACTGCTATTTTTTAAATAAACATTTAATGCATTTCTTAATATTATCACAATCTCAATGTGAGTACAATATTATTTTCTTATTATTCATTTTTGCAAACGTTTAAAACAATTATTGCTCTAATTTGGTAAACCAGAGCACATTTCTGCATCTCTCAGAATAGTTTTTCCCTAGCACAGATCTGTAGTATGAAAAATACTACAATATATGCTTTGCCTGAACCAGCTTCACATTTCTGTCACCTTGACCCCACTGGGACCTTTGTGCTGTTGCTTTATAACACGCTTACTCCAAACTGCTGTACCTGAGATGCAAACAAAGACCTCCATTTATTTGGCCTTCTCTCTCACTGCCAGAATACTTTTACAATCTCATGGTACAGCTTGAGAAAAATCATCTCAACACTAATCCAAAACTTTTCTGATGGTATGAAACGCATTCTCGATACAGGAAAGTAGAGAATAAAGGAGTATTCTGCAGGGTAGTAAATGCAAAGGGGTGTGAAGAATGACTCACAAGTTGCTTGTTTCACTCTGTTGGCAATAACAATCTGTCAGACAGCTTACCGGGATTCACTCAGTGTCTTATTTGAATATACACCAGGCCGAGGAGGAACACCTTATCACAGAGATGTGAGCAACTGTGATAAATTTGCTGTATCCAGCTGCACTGTGCTGATAAGCACCCAAATTATATTCTCTCTACATGCCTGCTCTAATTAAAAAGAGTCTCTCAGTTTTCTGCAAGTCACCATTTGATGTATTTAATCTTTGTTTAAAATGATGCAAGTAGTGCATAAAATTTCGAGATTAGGTTTTCCAGTTCTTCAGGTAATATGGAAATAAACCGAATATCGCATCCGTGCCCTCTTTTCTCCGACCACCTGCTGCTTTCAGTTTCAGTCCGTGCACATGGAAGCTGACATCATCAGTATTCAGCCCGCCTCTTCCCCCTCCTGTCGCTTTTCACAAAGGAGCCCTCGGGGCATTAGTGGTGAACCTCTGCCCACATGGGACCTGTTGGTCCCCCTGACACCTGTCTCCCTCAGGTTGACCCCAGTCACGCTATGGATCACGCTACGATGCCTCCAAGTCTGAATCTGTCGGCATAGTCAGACATTGACAGGCAGATACCAGTAGCCTGCATGCAATAAGCTTTTGAAAACAAAGGAAAGCTTCCAGAGAACGAATTAAAAGTATCAACAGTAAGATCATATTTATTTGAACAAGTCTGGTCACTTTCACGGTCTGGTTGACTATTGATTGTCAAGCACTTTAGCCGAGAGATACACTTAATGGAATTAAAAAAGTTTTCCAGAATTGACTTGGAAAAGGCCAGGGCTGTAACGGTGGTAAAAGTCACGCTGAAAACAACAAGATGGAAATCTCTGCCAGCAGAAATCAATGCCTATCACTATGTACAGTATTGTATATGATGTTAAAATCTTTACTCTTTTTCTGTCACATAAAGAACAATTAAGTTTTGTTTGACGTTTCTCCATGAATAGCTAGCGAGTCATTAAAAAGACAGATGAATACATTCCAGTAACTGTGTCACTATGAGGTATTGAACCAGTATACCGTAAATGTCCATTTGCATATGTTCCGCATGCTCATTACACCATAGTACTTTACTACATTTTATAACTGTCTGCAATACAGACAAAACATTGGCTCCGGAGAGATCTCCTAAAGAATATCAGCCCCTGACTTTAATTATTTTTGGGTGATTGTATTTCCAGCATCACTGAGGTAGAAGAAACACAAAAAGCTGTTTTGTGTATTGAGTTCTTTCCAAGCTGCTGCTGTTACAACGTGTTACTCATTATTCATTCGCGTTGGCTCCTGTCAGATTCGCGCTGCAGTAGAATCCATTTGGATGTTGTTTCAATTATTTTTTATGTTAAGCTAACTATTTAAATCCATTAAAATATGTCTTAGTATTTTTGCAAAAATAAATGTGCTTTGTCACTGTTTTGGAAAATGCTTTGGGCTCCGTTTCTTCTTTATATACATATCATATTGGGCTAAATCATTATTTATAACTGAAGAACCTGTTTTTAAATTGATGATAATAATAATAATAATGTATACTTTATTGATCCCGACGGGGAAATTCCTCTCTGCGTTTAACCCATTCACTCAGTGAAGCAGTGGGCAGCCATTGGGCGCCCGGGGAGCAGTGTGTAGGGACGGTACCTTGCTCAGGGGTACCTCAGGGTAGCTGTTCAGTGGATTCAGTGGATCATGGGGCCACCACTCTACCTACTGAGCTATCCCTGCCCCCTTATAATATTAAATATCAGAAATGTTGTGTGTATCCACATGGATCCTAATTAAAAACGCAGGCCTGATTTTACAGTCATCTTTGCAAGTCTACTACTGTAAACACGTTTTACAACATAGTACTGCATGAATAAGTTAAAAGAGGCTTTTTCTGGACTCATGCATGAGCCAAAAGATCTGCCACTCAACTCTGATCTACATTTGAATCGCTGATTTTTTTCATATTTCAATATAGGCCTGTATTTCTTTCTATTTCTCTTTTGATCTTACCTGTCGCCTACAGTACTGAATACAGTCACGCATATTCACTCTGCATAGTTATACCAGCTGGAACTTTTTTTTGCTGACAAGGCAAACTGTTCGCTTGTTCCACATAGCGAGCCATGAAAGTGACTCTGTGTTTTACATCCTAACTGCACAAAGTAATTTACCCTGCAGCAGCTATAAGGGCCAGACAACAACTTACAGTTACCGTGAGCTGTATGGCTTTTCATTTGTGACTACTGAGGCACACATTTAAAGTTGCCAGTAATCAAACCTGCATCTATCATGATCTATCTTCTCTCTAAATTTAAAAATGACTGCGTGCGGTCTGCACAGAGACAGGCTTACCTCCACTGAACTTGCAAGGTAACAAGCTAGCTAACGCAGCATGGCAGAAACTAAGGAAAGCTGATGCTGAAGGCGGACAATTTCAAAAGACACACACAGGACTGATTAGCCCACATCTTTACCGGATGCAAAAGAGAGGCCTGTTTATCCATTTGCCACGAGATGATCACTTTTTTTCAAAAAACATAATTCGAGTCGTCGTTTTCAGTCCACGCACCACCAGAGATACGGAGCGATGGACGGGGAACAGAGGCTTCAGAAAGTCACTGAGCTGAAAACAGGCATGCAGCTACAGAAAAATATGTTTCTTCAAACTATATCTCAAAGTAAGGGAGCTGTAAAGTTTCATTTTCATGCGCAGCCAGTTCCCCAGCAGACTGCTTGGCTATGTTGCACACGTAAATATTGACTTGTCATGCTCATAATATGTGTAAAATAAGTCAAATGAAAGGTTTCATCATTTTCTTTTAATGTCAGGATGTAATTTGTTTTATTTAATTCGCCACACAATCACACTTATTCGGGCTCGTAAAACAGGTTGTTGTGAGTTGGCTGTATACTATTTTGTTGGACTACAGGTTTTTAAAGCTGCCGAGTGGTTGAGACTTTATTTGAATCCCAATTATATTTGAGAATATGTATGGGATATGCTTTTTTAATGTCAGTTAAACCTCAATGAACTAGCACTTAATGTGATTTTACAGCGTGGTACAAAAGTCTTATCCTTTAGTTGTTGCTTCCACGCAGCCAGACTTTTAAGGTGGTCTTTAGGAATAAATGTTTGATTAATTCACACCACCTAAACAGAGGCTTAGAAGTTTAGCAACTATCTTAACAATCTGTAACAGCCTCAGATTACTGTATATTAGGGGTGGGGGAAAAAATCGATACTGTGTAGTATGGTGATATTTTGTTTGCTAATAATGTATCGATACAGGGACAGCAGAAATCGATATTTTGTTACAAATTTTTGCTCTGACTTCAGAGCATGTTGATCCTTTTTCTGAGCAAGAATCCTGACATTCCTTCACTGTCCAAATGTGTTTAACTTTTTTTGGCAGCAATAAACATGACAGTTTACTTATTTTAATTTAAGACATGTTTTATTTTAATTAAGTTTAAAACTTTTTTATTTAATGTAAAATTATATTTTGTTTTAATTTACTTTCAAATTCTTCAGTTGCTGAAGGGGCTGCATAGTTTTCATAAACTGCATAGTTCAGAATAGCTATAATTGTACCAGATGGTTGCGTTCAGTTAAGTTGGACTAGACTGTAATACAAACCGTTCAGTTTGTCAACAATAAAACTGAAATGAGAGAAAGACTGAGTGTGAGACTTTGATATTAGATAAAAAATATTGATAAAGTTTACCTTTATGTACAGAATTTGAATGTCGCAAAATATTTAAAAAAATTGCAATAATATTGTATCGTGCGTTAAGTATTGTGATAATATCGTATCGTGGGATGTATGGTGATTCCCACCTCTGCTGTATATGTGAGGTTATATATGAGGTTAATTTACCCCTTATTCGCCCCTCTCAACAAACAGTGCAGAAATCTAATCCTTGGATTTTGTTGTTCCAGATTTTTGGATCAGAATATCTCTTTGTCATCACTGAGAAAGATTATCTGCATCTACTGATCAGCAAACATTAGAGTGATGTTTGAATAACAAAAGCTCAAATCTGCCATGGATACGGAGCAACGAGAGCAGCGTGTAATTGACTGGATGTTACAGTACATTAAAATGTGAATATGAATTTGCATTTCATGCGCTTGTGTTTAGACTTCGTATTACATTTGCAGCTGCAACTACCAAGGACCTATATATCATTAAACAAATGTTTGTGTAGCAACTACACTTGTGTGATGCATTTATTAGACACATTCGCGTTAATGTTGTGCTTTAGCCTCCCGGAAATTAAGTTCTGTTTTGACCGCCTCTCTATCTGCTCCGGTGTTACCGGGTTCCAGATAATGACGTCCTCTGCATTTCTTGCAAGGGAACATTTCCCCAGCCATTTGTCAGCGTCCACTTTTCGGTGTACAGTCTGTCATGTCACACTTGTCTCTGCAGCCAGGACGTGAGACACACGAGGACTCGGGTGTAAGGCCAGAGCTTTGCTTGTCTTGTGATACCGAGCCCTCTGGTGAGAAATGACACTCAATTTGTTTCCCATCATGCTACCTGGGCAGTCGCGTATGATTAACGTACCCCTGCCAAGTGACCCGTGACGTGTTTTTCACCCAGTCTGACTAGGCCTGCTTGGGTAGTCGCAGCGCACGTAGCCCCTGACTCACCGAGCGTACGGTAAACTTGTAGATTTAACCTCGCACTTTCTTTAATGCACTCACATCTGGCGGAGTGTGCACTTGTGTTGGTCTTTTAACATGTAACAGAATTTAGAAAAACTCCTCCAAAACTGTTGGCAAGGCTTAGAAGTGCAAGGATTTGCTCTATTTGCAATTCAGCCCACTGGAGAAAACCTTTCTGACACCATTACTTTTTGAACAGAGTGATGTACTTTCATACCGAGAAGTGCAGCTGCTGAAAAATACAGGATGATGCAGGAACTAGCCAGGTGACAGCTTTACACTAACTGAAGGTTTGATCGAGCGGAGAAAAAATAAATAAATCTAAACTCCTCCATGTTGTGGAGGAAATTGCTAAAATGTTGCATGAAATGTGGCATACATATGTTGCGGAGTGATTCTATTCTTGATAGGTAAACGTACGAGAAAGGAGATGTTAAAGGAAGAATAAATTACAGCAAGGGAAAAATGGTGCAGGCTGGGTCTCCCGCAGATGTGTGAAATGTGTTCTTGTTGGCCTTTGGGGAGGAAAATTGGAAAGACTAGACGACAGTTTAGAGAGGCACAGAGGGAAAGAGGAGATCTGTCTTCCACAGAGACCTTGTCTGTGAAAAGAAGATATGGAAGGGACATGCTTATAGATCCATGGACAAAGCAAGGCACGCACGCTTGCAGGCACACACCCCGGACCCAAAACTTCCCGAAATACGACTTCCTCACTTGAAAGAAGACCGAAATACTTAAGAGAGCTGGAAGAAGGGGGGGAGAAAAAAAACTGATGGAGTGAACAGCATGAAGTTGCAAATGTGAGCTTGGGGAGAAGAGAAAATAGCAGTCTGCGTCACATGCTGAACATCTTTTTTCACAAGGCTGATACTAAAATAAAAGTAATATTCAGCACTGTCAAAAACATTTGTCAGAAATCTTTTCAAAAGTTGTTCACTTTGAAGTTGCGGGAACTTTTGATGCCTCGTTTTGACACCGGAGCTATTATCTAACATCTGACTCCACCACCTACCCACATAAAAGATCTAATTTACCATTACAGAGCTCTGGATGTAACCATACCTTGCATTTCTTAGATGTTGGGGAGGAAGGAGGATTTAATGTAAAACAGGAAATGTATTTTGCTCGTGTACAACTTTGTCTTCCTCTCAGATGAATTGCAGATTAAATGTTAAACTGTCGTGTCTAAAAGAAGAGCCGATTCTCAGAGTATATTTCTGTGGCATGACCCCTATCAACACTGTCTTTGAATCGCCGCTAGAAACAGTGAGAGGGGGGGAAAGAAAGAAAACTAGCCGTGAAGAAAAGTTGGTGAGCCTTAAAGAGTTCAAAGGGTTTAGATTGGAATTATGCAAGATGATTAGAAAGACAAAACAAACAGTCGGTAGTAGCGGAGTAAGTTCTCTGAACGAGAAACTGTACCTCCTTAAAGTGGGACGGCGAAAATATTCTGTGCAACACATGAGAGACTAAGCAGAACCTAATTTAAATTGTGCTTTATTTTAGAGGTACAATGGAAAAAGACCACAGAGGATTCACTCATCAAACAACCCAGGAAACGTCTCCATGGGTAAGGAAAAGAAAAAAGGAATAATAATTGTGTACACTCTGAAGGTCTAAGATTTGTCATTATAGACTGGGAGAACAGAGGGAGAAATAATAAGCAAGGGATTTCTAACGTTATTTAAAGAAGTTCTAATCATTAGTCCGCTGTGCAACACGGTCAGAGAAGCCACCGAGGCCGCCTCCTGTGAAAAGAACATGATCAAAGAGGATGAAGGTTAAATAAGTTTAGTGGGTAGAAAGACAAGGGAACTGACGGGGGTTTCTTTGCTGCTCGCACTATGACAAAAAGGAAGATGTATATTTTGTAAAAGACCTTAAAACATGGACAAAACGCAGGGAATATGCTTTATAGATTTACAGAAATTGTAAGGAAATGAAAATGCAAAACAAAATAAAGGCAGCTTGGTTTCATTCCATATCAAAACGACTGAGCCAGAAAAAGCTAAACAGCTGAAAGTCTATCCAAATCTCACCATGTGGTGTAAGGTGAAAATCAACTGTTAGTCAGCTGCTACTCTCCAGATGTCCTTGTGTTTGCCAAGACTGAGCTCGCCCCCTTTTTTTGTCTCAAACAGTCTGTGTCCCCTTTCACAGCACAGCACAGCGTCTCTCTTGTGATTATTTGTTGTTAACATCAAATTCAGCACTCGTATAGCATATTCTGCGAATAAAACGACACGCTCGCGTGCCAAAACCCCGTCAGTACTTCAGTTTCGATTTGCACTCAACCAGTATTTAAAAGTAAATCATGTGGTACGTCTTCATAATTACACTTTTGTTATTTCTGTTTGGACTGAGCTAAACACCGCCAGGCTTTCATTGCTAGTAGAAATGCTCATATAAACCATGGGTGATATAACTTTATCTACTAGCTCTTGGCTGTTAATATAAAACAATACTAGTTAAAAAATTTGTACGAGCACTTTAAATATGATATTGATTCTGCAATATATCCAACTGCTTCCTTTTTATTGGTTCCTACGCAGTAGGTTTTGAAAAATGCCGTAGACCTCTTATCACATAGATTAGAATGGATTGCTTTTAATATTACCTCCAATAACGGGCCTTTGTTCCAAATGGCCATTTCCCTTCATTGCATGAAAAGTCAACTTCCATTTGACAAGACATTTACTATGGCTTATGTGGCACAAACTGTGCATAAAGTTTCAAATTGAACTTTGGGGGGAAATTTGAGGATATTTGTGGGTGTTCTGTCTGAAACTGGAATTTCTGGATCATTACATGCATTTCTCCCTCCTGTATGTCAATAGGCTGAATGTTACATTTCCCTTTCTGCCATTAGTCAAAGTGGGCTAATTTAAAGGAGGGACACTATTGGGGTTTGTGTGATTAATGACCCGTGTGAGAGCAGCCCGCAGTGGGTAATGGAGGGAAAGGGTTCTGTTACAAGCAGTAAGAATAAAATATCCTGCTTTTTTCCTCAGCTGGGGTCTGACAGTGTGTACGAGGTATAATATCGTGTCTGTACCCTCAATTCTGTATTTCGGTGTCTTTCACAGTATATCCAATTTTAGAATGAAACAATTGCATTTTCTGGTGTGTACATTTATATAATACACAATCCTGGAAAGTACCTCTAGGCACGGAGTAAATGCCTTGTGCAAGGCCATTCTTATCACTTTGGTCATTTTGTCCTGGCAAAGCTCAAGAGACATTAGCTTGAAAGAGACGTCAAACTAAGCTAATTTATCTACAGACAGTTTTCTCGCTACACTCAACACATCAACGTGGAGCTTTTCTGACTGGATAAAAACAGCAGTCGTGTCGGCATGAGATTTGCTTCAGAAATAATGCATTAGATTTGTTTTGTTTTTAAGTCTTCATACTTGAAGAACAAAGTTGTTGGTTATTGCTTCGATAGGACCAATACATCCGTGATAACAAATACTCATATGGCATATTTCTCACTTATAGGATGAGAAGAGAAATCAATAAATCAATGCATTTTTTTCAGCTTCTCCAGCTCAGGATCACAGTCAGGCTGGATCCTATCCCAGACGTCGTAGGCTGAGAGGCCTAGGATTTCCAATTAACTTCACTAGCATGTCTTTGAATTGCTGGAAGAAGACCAAGTACCTGGAGAGAACCCATACATGTACGTGGGACAGCATGCAAACCCCACACAGAGAAGGTAACCAAAACAGACTTTGTTTTGATCTCGGGTGTTAAAAAGGGCGACGTGATTGACGACCTGATTGATTGATTGATGGTGGAAAAAAGACTGAAATTGCATTCAGCCAAGCTCTCATCTTAAGGTAGGTTATTGTGCGAACAATGACCTCCCGAGGCTGCTAGTGCTTAGGGAGGTCACTTTTTATAAGAAGGGCTTTGTCGAGTTATTCTTAGGTGGTTGAACGAGTAGGGTCAACTCCTATTGATCAAACAGCGATGCTTAAAAGATGTCATACAACTGCTGGCTTATGCCTGCCATAAGTCTGCTGGTGTTTTCACTGACATGGAAAACTGTGGAATCAAAGAAATGTCAGGAAAGTTCGTTGCCGATTGAAGAATGTATGAGTTTTAATGTATGATTTAAATGTAAAAGGTTATATTTTAACATAAATCATCTTTTTTTTGTCAGCTTATCCAGCTAATGGACCAATTAGGCTATGCCGTCTGGAGGCATTTGTTGTCTAAACCTAGAGAGAAATTTTATGGTTAGGTCTTCTGGTTGAAAGTTGTCCTACCACAGTGGTTTTTTTTGTTTGTTTGTTTTTGCTGTTGTGTCTCAGAAAGGTAGTCTATGAGGATAAACTATGCATTGAAATATGATTAGAAGGAGCTTCTGATGTGATCCACTATGCGAATGTATTGAGTTGGGATTAAGAATGTGCTGGCCTGGTAGAATATGTGAACATGAAAATTATTTTGCATGTTAGCAGTGTGCACGTTTTGTCTTTCTTTGTGATGTGTTCATGGTTCATTTTATGGGATTAAAGCTGTAAGAAAAGATTAAAAAAAACTGCAGGCATGACATAAATTATGTGACAGAAGTGTTTTGCTATTTATAAAAGCAACAAAATCCCTCATTGCGTTGCTCAGCTCTGCCATTTTTTTTCATGAGACAATGAACCCTCCAAACAATAGAAAATGGTGCTTATATAGCGCTTTTCTACTCAATTTGAACACACAAAGCACTTCCAAGTCTCATTCATCCATTCACACACACACTTATACCTGGTTCCATGCCTAAGCACTTTTACATTCACTCAGTAACACTGATGGATGCATCGAGGGCAACACAGGGTTCAGTATCTTGCCCAAAGATATTTCAACCTGCGGGTCGGAGGCAGGGGTCAAACCACAATACCATCCCGATTAGTAAATGACCCGTAGTCGCTCCAGTGTATTTCTACAAAATCACTTTTGCCAACCTGAATTTCCTACCAAAAACTCACTAATACATTAACTGCTCTGTTAAACTCCAAGTGTGCTTCATAAATGCGTTTCTCTCACCAGTGGTTTACATTCTCGCCACATCGTTACACTTTTAGCACAGTTTCTTATGCCCCTACTCTGTGCCATGCTAAAGCTGAGTCGCCATGGGCTTGAGGCATCTTAGGGTTCCCTAGGGGTGGGTTTCTTGCGGGGGGTTGGTGCTGGGTCGTCATGACCTAGATGGGACTTTGGTGCTTTCCAGATGGTGTTCTTCTGGCGGTTGCATGCGAAGCTGCTGGGGGGTCTGAGCCTGCAGACGTAGGTTACCGGCCTGGTAGCCAGGATACTCTCCTGCTGGTGACCCCCGCCCACAGCGCTCTCCTCTGCTCTTCTCTGAGTGGGGGCCGCAGTTGTCCCTGCGGTGTTTTCCTGGGGCGTTCATGCCCTGGGGGCCCTCTGAATGACTGGGAGCCTGGGTCTCATGAAGCAACCTTATGAGCTGCTGCCTCTGAAATAGCTTGTATTATTAGTACTGTATGATGTTCAGTAACATTGTCATTGTTATTTATGCATATGTTGGTTGTTGCTGTGGTTTCTCCGCTGTTTTGCTGGTTTTTTTGTTGGTGTTGAAGCAGATTCTCAGTTTTTTTCTTTCTATATGTCTCTCTATCCTTCTCCTTCTGTTAGCTTTTCCCCAACTTCACTTGCTTTTTGTTTTTTTTTCCTTTTCCATCCCACTGGTCTTGTCCTTTGGGGTTGTAATAATGCAAATTAAAAAATCCTAATAAAAGTCTAATGAAATATGACTATCAAGTGGACTATTGCAGCGAATGTCGCAATGCTTCATGTAAATCTGTTTGGCATTTTTGGCCTTCAGACAATTCTGATTGTTACACTGCTGGACAGGGGGGGGGCAAAAAAGTTGAGTCGCCATAGTAACCCTTGGCTGCTACACCCAGGTGATCTAAGTCACTTAGTACCTTTTTGTCTAGCAAGAAAAACAAAACATGCACACACTATTTGTGTCATAATCTCATCTCCTGAAATAAAACAACAGCGCTGTATTTATTAAGGTGTAGCACCACAACCAAACAACAGCTGTCTGGCTAAGTAATTAAAAGGGGATAGCACTGTAATCTCTGATGTAACTTTTTAAAATTTAAATATCCTCTATGTGAAGGTATCATCAGTGTGTAAACTCTGTGCTGCTGCGACGCATTGCAACAAATTTCAATTTTATCTGAAGGGCTTTGTGCGGTCTTTTCTCACACAGAATTAATACATGTCATAACAGCAGTTGCAAAACATCAATACACTGTCAAGCAATAAAAAAAAAAAAGCTGGCTTTAAGTGAGAATGAAAAAAATTGGCACAGACCAATAGAAGCAGCTAAAAATGTCATCTGTCTGGGAAGATTTGGGGAGCTCTCGTGAAGAGGCTTGCAATTATATTGCACATGTCACCACAGACAAGTAGATAAACAACACTCTTTCAGTTTGTATTGAATGAGCCTCAGAAATTGATTGCAATGAGTGTTTCATAACTGTAATTGCCTTTTTGATTCTGATCATTGATCTAAATCTGAACGATTGTCTAAGAAATGCTGAAAAAAATTATCAGAGTCTGAAAATGTATTTCATTAACCTTGATTTCCATATTAATGTAGAATATTACATTATTGATTGGCTTTGATAGTTTAACGCATACAAAGGACCTGAAGCATTCTACCTTCAGGTTCATATTAGGAACAAGTAATACCCAGTGTTTCTAATTTCTTTTTCAGTTAATTTTCACAATAGAATTGGATCAACCTGTAATTTCATAGCTTTCAATGTGACTTAAAAAGGCATTAGAGAAAGGACGGGGGAGTCACTAACCTCTGTGACATGTCCTACATTTCCTATACTCTGTCTGGAGGCAGCCAGCCGACAAATACATCACCAGCCAGTCTGAGAAGACATTAGCTCACAATGATATTTGTAATGCGACATTTTTGGGAGAGGTATTTCTCATTTCGTGACAGAACGAGGAAGGATAGGTATGGTAAACAGTGGCTCCGGAGAATAATTTGACCTCAGAAAAGCAAGGCCATTTATTTTCCTGAGCTTAATGATACAAATAATATGGTTGTATTTTATGAAGAAGTACCACCACAGCAAGGCATCTGCGTGCATTCAGTCCTGGAGCGATATTAGAAAAGAAACCATAGTCGCACAGCTTCAGATTTTAGCTTTATACTGAGTGCTGCCTGGGCTTCCAAAGCTTCTTATCAAGATAAATATCATAAGCTGTCAGCACTGAGGTGGTTTTGGTGCTATTGCCACATCTTTGCTGAATGCTATATTTTAAGACGGTATTCCAAGTTAAGCATGTAAGAGGGTTAACCCTCTGCACCCCAAAGCTGGTCAGTTTCTACTCCTGTCTGTGATTAAAAACATTTTTGTACATACTATAATTTAACATTTCAACATTTAACAATAAACCAGTAAAAATCATATCTGTTCATTAAAAATGTTGCAATATTTTATGTTTTTTTGGGGGGCGGTGTCTTGTTTTGTTTGTTTTCTCCAAGTCACCTCAAAGCTCTGGACATTGATCCGTAGTACATGTGGGCTGTCAGTCACTGTTTACCTCAGCTGTCGAAATGCCAGGTGTGAAGTGTCCACGTCTATTTACTCTGGAGGAGAGTATGAAGCTCACTTCTGACCAATGACAGTGATATCGTGGTCAGTGAGGGCTGCTGCTCGCCCGTTTCTAAAAATAAAAATTCCCATGAAGTGGATCTAATGTCGTCAGACTTGCGCAATTAGCGAATAAACTGGCGTATGATGTGAGAATGTAATCAAACTATTTATCACAGGGTTAGGGTGTGATTTTCCGCACACTCAACGTAAGCTGGCATAATGTTAGCTTATAACCAGCTGTTGTTGTGATCACCCCTTTAGTCATCAGCAGTCTGGAGACAGGAGGGTCATATGTGTAATCTGCTCACAGAAATGAACTGTGACAATATCGGGAATGAAAAAAAGCCTAGTTATGCATGTTTTCTTATATAATTTATAATTGACACTTTTTGATCTATTTTCAAATTCAAAATTTCAAATTCAAATTTTATTTGTCACATACACAGTCATACACAGTACGATATGCAGTGAAATGCTTAGACAACTGCTCGTGACCTAAAGAAAAAAGAAAAGGCTATGAATAAGATAGGAAATAAATATGAAAATTAAAAAGGGTAAATTTAATTAGGAAGGAATAAAATAAAATATAAAAATTAAGAATGAGATAACTGTACAACACAAATTAGAATGAAGGGTAAATTTAACTGGGAAAGAATAAGATAAAATATATAAATTAAAGTTGAAAATAAAATAACTGTACAACAAAATACACAATACACAGTATAGAAATATATAAGAATGTATGAAGAAATATAAATATATATATACACAATAACAGCAGCTGTACAAGTATTAAATGGAAATGAGGAATATAATGTCCAGTGTTGTGCAATCCACATTATATAGTTTTAATGGTTAATGGTTATAGTTTTTTGGTTACATTTAGGTGTTTAGCGCGTTCATCGAATTTCCCATTTATGTCGGTATTCTCAGGAATACAGAACCTCCTAATTGAATTTTGTAGGTGTATCGAGGTCTAAAGTATAAAGGAATGGAAGTACACTGAGAGTGTAACACCTACATAACTTTTGTTTGGACTCACTGGAACGTTACAACTTCATAAGCTATTCAGTTGTGTTATGGCACCAAGAAGTTAACATCTACTGCTGCCTGGTGAACTTTTGTGCCCTTTCAAATCAAATTCATCTAAGTCTTAACTCACCTAAAGCCTCTTCAGCACATCGAAAGCCCTGCACAGGATTTTTTCTGTTAGGCTAACTGCAATGATACTCTTTTGTCAGACATTTAACATTTGACTAGTAAAGTGTAATCTGTGAAGAGAATGGGGTAAGTCACTGGTGGGTCACAGTCTACATTTGAGTCTACTTTTGAAGAATGTACATTTGTCAATGAAATGTGACCATTGACAGTTCACTGAACCCATAATGGATTCTTTAGCAACCCTATCAAGGATCTTCTTTGAAGAGGAGTATAGCCTGAGGGGTTTTTTTCTGCAGCTTCAGTGAGAGGGCCCGTTACAAGCTCCCCTAAAGGATTCTTTGTTTCTTTTAACGGGCGAGAGCACACTGACTCAGCACATTTAGTTAATTCAAGATGCTCCAGATCAACTTGGGTGTTCTGTCACTGTCGCACATCAAACGAACCTTTGCCACAGCCCACCTTTCACAATAAGCCCAATTATTTCTCCAGTAACAGACTTGGATCTGTGCCCAAAAACAAAGCAAATTATTTTCCCACACTAGTTTCAAATAAAGAGCAAAAGTCTTTATTTAGTTTTCTACTCAGAGAGGCTTATTAATCAGCTGCAATATGAGTTTGATTCTTTGCATATGTGCTCGTGTAGTCCTAACGAGTTATTCAAATAAAAAAAAAAAAAGAAGTTTGAATTAATTTTAATGAGTCCGTAACAAAAGGGCCAGAGCTAATTAGCTAAATTCTTTCTCTTTGAAAAATGGGTAATACTGACCCCCAGTTGAATATAAAACGAAGCCAAAAACATTAGAATATTCATTATGAAACATATTTATGTAACACTGTGAGCTTTATGTGACTGTGCGGTCCCATGGGAGGAGGAGGCAGATTGTAAGGTGGAAACACGGAGTTTAAGCTTCAAAGCACAATAAGGTATATTATATTAATTCATTCTGCTGCCTGCAGAGACTAAAGGAAGTGCAGCGGCATTATGTGCTCATGTGTGCTGCATCTCTGCTTCAGTTCCTTTCCACAATAATTTTCATTTTAAAGTTCAGGCGGTGTTATAAAAAAGTCCCCTTTATGAAAGACAAAAATAGTTAGACATATGTACTAATACACTAGATTAAGTCTTTTTTTGTTTCTTGTATCCTTTGGATGAGTAACAATGCTATGCTACAGCAGCTTGATGCATGGTGCCACCAGAGCACTATACCATCAGGTATAGTCATTAAGGGACACAACAGGAAAGCATTTCTAATAATGAATGCAAGGACACGGACAAGAGGAAACCATTAACACTGTGAAGAAGAATCTTATAATAAAGGTGAGACCAGTGTCATGTTGTTAATGGCTACAATTATCCATCAACGGGCAAATGAGCCATCAGCGTTTACTACTAGCGCTCAATCACACAATCTGTCCTGATTGCTGTGCCAGTGAACAAGCGCCCCCCCACCTTTAGATCATCTCTAAAACCAGGTACCATTCCTTTAATTCCCCTGTCTGCCATTTTCACAGTCATTAACCATTGTTATACCAGTTTCAACAATGCCTGGGCTGGAAGTTGCTTCATCAGCTGAACTATTACATATGGCACTAGCAGAGTGGTTAATTAGCAAAATGACTGTGCACAAATGACCTCAAAACATATCAACCAGCCGATTTTCCTATTTTCTTCTGCTTTCCGGGGTTTGGGTCATGGGGCAGCAATCTAAGCAGAACTGCTCAGATCTCCGTCTTCCCCATCACTGCTTCCAGTGATGCAAAGATGGTTAAAAGGCAACTAAAAGGTGCAAACTACAGCATGTCCAGCAGCATGGCTACAAACCTGTACACTGATGCCAAAAGACAAGCGATGGAGTCTTATCTCATTTCCAAGTCCACAAAACACATGTAGATTAGTTAGGTATCATTGAGAGCATAAACAGTCAGTCTAGTGTAGTGATGGGATTTCCGGCTCTTTTTAGAGAACCGACTCTTTCGGCTCGGCTCACTAAAAAGAGCCGGCTCTTTCGGCTCCCAACCGGCTCTTCAGGTTGTTTTGTTGCTTTAATTAATTAATTATCAACAACAATATAAAATTATGCACAAAAGGAATTAGTGTAAAAAAAAAAAAACGTGGTTTTCTTCATGTACGTTTATATATAAATATTTATGGGGGCCCCTAGAAATGAAAAACGTACAAACTCCAAAACACATTCCTAGCGTTAACTGAACTTCCAAAACAGCTACCTAGATCACTTAAATTACACAATCGAATTCATATGTCTATTGTTTTTGTATTAATACACAAAAACTCATATACACACAATATATATATATATAATCCTTTCCAATGCCTTGGAATAAATTTTGTTTTGGTAAGTGAGACAGAATTTAATATTGTTGCTGTTGGTCAGCAGTAGACTCAGTTCTTAAGTCATAATTGCTGTTGTTATTAGCCAATTATCATCTGCTCAATTATATTTATGTAGTCGTGCCTATGCTGATTGCTTGTACCATGAAATAACAAAAGTTTATAGAGCTAATTAAAAAAAATAATGTACTGATTGCTGTGACAGTGATTAAGTAAAAATATTGACTGTAAATTTAGTGAAGGATTCCAAGAATCTATTGTGTGTGTGACAGAAAGATAACAGCAAGAGTGAAAGGGAAGTTTACTGAGATAGTAGTGTATGGTGTGGAGAAAGTTGCACTAACAAAAAGTAGGTGGAGCTGGAGGTTGTATAACTGAATATTCTAAGATTTTCACTGGGAGTACCTAGGATGGACAAGATTAGAAATGTCACAGGGAGAGCTCAGATTGAGCATTTTGGTGACAAAGTTAGAGAGGCAAGGCTGAAATGGTTTGCACATGTGCAGAGGAGGGATAGTGGATGTTGAAGCTCAGACTTAATTCATGAATGCAGTAAAGGGCAACATGCAGAGGGTTGGTGTGACAGAAGAAGATGCAAGGGACAGGGAGGCAGGTAATCCACTGTGGCAAACCCTAAAATGGACTTGAATGAAGAATTGTGTGTTCATTAAAACATAGCTGCATCACCGAAGTACTGTGGTTAGTGAGCTAACAACTAACAAGCTAGCGTGCCAGGAACAACACTGTTCTGATCTCTGTAGTGCGCAGTTCTCGTCCTCCTATGATTTTTCTTCAAAGGGTTAGATGTGATATCATTCAATCAAGAAAGACAGAAGAAAACTATGTTGCTTACTTTATGTCCCAACTGTCCTCAACAAACACGGTGGACCCTCATTTTGGGGTGAGATAGCACCTTTCAAGCTCTATGTTACAAAGATGCTTCAAAGACCTTCCTTAATTAAAAAAAAAAAGAAAGAATAAAGATAGAAATAAAGAGAAAACTAAAAAAGAAAACCATCTGTAGAACCCCTAAATTTGGAGAGCACAACCATCACTGACTTGGCCATCAAACGTAACATTTTGTGGCTGTACCTTGCGTGGCTGTGAACCCTCACACTGGCAAAATATGTCTACAGACAGAAAAACATTAACACCTGCCAAAGGTATTGCTGCTACTGTGGTTGGTCCTGAGGACCAGATGTTGTTATGCTGGCACAGATACAGACAGAAGGTTGAAACAATTCCAGCTATGCTTGTATCATATGTTTTTACAGCAGATGAAGATACTTCATATGGGCAGGTACAACTACATTGGAAAGTACAGAGAAAGCACTGCCTTTTGGACCTCGACATCTGCCACAGTTTATTCAACAGTGAGCAATCATAAACAAATGAAAACAATAAGAACCATTTTTACTGCATACAGTAGAAAGTACGAGACGCAGCTTTTGTGCACGTATTTTATAAAGATGCACAAACATCTCCAGAAGGACTTTTCATATATTTTAATATCTTTTACTTTATGCTTTAAAATGTGATGTGTTAAATATATGTAAAATATCCATTTAACATGATTAAAACTATAAGCAACAGTTTAGATTATTGACATTCAAGTAAAAATTCCACATCTTTACAAAATGAAGCCAAAATCCTCTCCTAAGCTCCTAAAACATGCTAACTTAATGCTCCTCTCTAGGATCAGGGCCTTCTTTGAAAGCACGTTGAGTACTTAACCAAATAGAAATTTGCTATATAAAGCACTTTTTTTCAATTACAATTTCTGGCAAAAGGGTCTGTTATTCTCAAGAGTTTAACTTCCTTGTCAAATAAAGGTTAATAAATGACGAGAAGAAAAGATAAGACAGGGTTTTCACCATGTAAGATCAGTGAGTTGTCACAATTAAGGAGCCAGTTTATAAGTTACAGTTAAACTAGTTGCTCACACAGTGTCCACCTATGCTAGTTTCCTGTTTGTACAGGTCAAATCCCTTTACATCATTCCCTTATATGTATAAGAACGTTCCCACAAACCCCGATTACAAAAAGGTTGGGATCCTCGGTAAAATGTAAAAAAACAGAATGTACTGATGTGCAAATCTTATTAACCCATATTATATTGGGAGTAGAACTCAGAACAGATATCAAATGTTTAAACAGAAAATGTATTATTTTAAGAAAGAAAACAAAATAACAATAACAAAACAAATAACCCATTTTGAATTTGATGGCAACTTATCTCAAATAAGTTGGGACACGGCCATGTTTACCAATCTTCTCTTCTTTTAACAACAGTCTATAAATGTGTGGGAACGAAAAGTAAATGTCCCCATTCTTGTCTGGCCCAGCCTCCATGAATAGATGTGGTATGTGGTTTAGCATTGTCTTGCTGAAATGTGCAAAGTCTTCCTTAAAAAAGATGCAATCTGGATGAGAGCATATGTTGATCTGAAAACTGTATATAACTGTCAGCACTGATGTTGCATTTCCAGATGTGCAAGCTGTCAACACCATAGACACTAATTTACCTCTATATTATCGTAGATGCAGGCTTTTGGACTGAGTGCTGATAACAGCCCAGATGGTCCCTCTTCTCTTTAGTCTGGAAGATGTGCCATCAATGTTTCTCAAAAAGAACCTTCAGAGTTTCCAAGGTATTCTGTCAGCCATGTGAACAAGGAAATACAAATATCCAGGTGTGATGAAATAAAGGGATTAGCAACAATGTCTAATTCACAATGTGATACAATACAACTTACCATTGCAATATATCTTAAGTGAACAAAGAAAGCATAAACCAGAGATTAAAATGATTATCTGAGGTTAAAGCTGAGTCCAAAGTTACCCAGAGGTTCCTGATAGACAATTAGGTAAATAAAGCAAGGGGAGCAAGAGTTTTCATTACCTTAAGCACAAATCTGTCCTGGGCACAGGACCGATTTGTTGTATACTGTTTGTCAGTATACAGCAGTATAAGCACGTATGCAAGAGATTGCCTTGAGGAGTAATGTGTCATCTACATAGCAGTAATAAAATATTTCCTTAACACTTTTAAGCCCACCATAGTACAAGTCCGCCAGAACTTATCTTTTACATTTTTACATGTTGTAGTGCCATTTTTTTGGAGCATTTCAAATTATATCTCAATTTTTAATAATATGCATGCATTAAGTCCATAGTAACTAAATAGATGCTAAAAACTGCAATAAACTACTGAAAATCATTTTTTTGTTTTTGCACATTTTTCTAGTTACAGAAATTTCAGAGGTATAGCCCTAAAAACTGCAAATACAAAAAAAATAGTTTCCAACCACTGGACATTTATCTTGAGTGTCTTCATAATTGTATTTTTTAGTAGTACTAATTTTTGTAAACTGCAACAAAAATGAAAATAGATAGTATAGTACACAGTTTGCAAAAAAATCAAACAAAAAACAGCATGTGCATCAAAAATAAAGTATTTCCAGCAGTGCAATTTAAGTTCTAAGTTTCCCAGAAACTATACAGAAAGGCATAAAGATCAGATCGACAAAGCCTGTTTCTGGTTTATAATGTTTTTGTTGTTGTGTGTGCTTTTTATGCCATTTTTGCAAGGCCATTCGTGCAAGGAAACTGCAACCCTGAACATGTTGAATACATAATACATAAAGGATTTAAAAATAGTTACACAAATGGAATTGCGGGCGCGCTCGAGGGCTTAAGTGTGGTGGCCAGCAGTATCAAAGGCAGAGGTCAGGTCCAACATCACACTTCAATTCAAAATGTAATTTGAGACTCTAAGAAGTGTTGTTTCAGTAGGATCAGCTCTGTGAATTTATCCATAATGCTGTATCTGTCCAAAACAGCTGTAAGCTGCTTAGCTACAACCTTTTCTAAAATCTTAGCAAAAAACAGTGATTTTGAGATTGGTTTGTAACTGCTGAGAAGAGACGGGTCAAACTTTTTTCTTTTTCTTTTTTTATGTAGGCGGAAAGCAGGGATTTGACCAGAGGCCAGTGAGGCATTGATTATAGTGAGCACACAGGGACCAATACACTGAAAGACATTTTTTAACAAAGGTGCAGGCAAAATGTCAAGAGAGCAGGAGGACACTTTCATTGAGTAAACTGATTTCAGTTTACTCAAACTGAGTCAGCTCAAGTAAAGAAAGAGGTAAAACTCTTTTTAAATGACAGACTGAGCTGGGACGAAAAGCATACAGGTAAATGTCCAAGGAGAAATATTTCCCCATTACTGACTTTTTCAACAAATAAAGTAAGAAAATTTTCACAGTCTGAATTTTTTTTAATTGGGAGAGTAGGTATAGCAGGACTCACGTTATCACTAATAGTGTCAAATAACACCTTAGGATTAGCTTCGCTCTTTGAAACCAGTTTTGAAAAGTAGGCGGCATCACATCTCTGACCGAAGTGTTAAAAGAAGTAAAAGATCCTTCAAATAAAAACGGTGAATGTGTAAACGAGCTGATCTCCACAAGTGCTCAACTTTTTTTGAAAAGCAAAAAAGTGACTACAGTCGGTTATTCAAGGCGATGAAACTGGAGCTAATCTTGTTTTAACAAGACATACTTCATCTAAAATAGAAGGACAATGATCATTTAAAAATTTAGAGATCAACATTGTTACACGGGAAATTAAAAGCATCAGAGACGTTCTCAGTAGCAAAGGAATTTAAGATATGAGAGCTAACTACACGGCAAATGGTGGCAAGAACCGGTTTAAAAAGTCCACAAAGAATACAGCGATGATCAGAAATAAAAATGACATCAGAACAAATAAAATATTACTTAAACCCAAAGTAAAAGACGGTCGAGTGTGTGTCTTTTGTTATGTGAGAGTCCAGACTCGTGCTGGTTAAAATTAAAAGAATCCATGATGCTGTTAAAATCCATGGCAAAGAGGTCAGAGTCATAATCACTGTGTATGGTGAAATCTTCTCAATTATGACCAATTTGATAAACAGTCACTGAAATACTATTTGGGCTAGATGGATGATACACCACAGCTGGGTAAAAGGAATCCTTATTCCTGACTTTAGTCAACTTTATTTCAAACATTAAAACATTCCAACATTCACTGAACGACAGGACAACCGGCTTCCAAACACAGCAGCAAGACCTCCTCCTCGACCAGACATCTGAGGTTGGCTAATGAAGGAGTAACCATCTGGGAAAAGTTCAGTGAGGGATGAATAATTTGAGTTGTGCTGCCAGGTTCCAATAAGTAATGAGAAACCCAGTTGTTTTAGGAGTATAAAATAAACATTTTATTAGTCAGCGTCCACCTTTTGTCAGAAGCTTGTGACTTCCGTCCACCGAGGAGAAAGAAGGCTAAACACCCGGAGAGTCTCATGTACTATAGGTGATGAGATACTCAAAGTCAGTTTTACATTAAGGAACCTAATTGTTCCAAGTTGTTCAACAATGGACCCTGTTCATGTGAAAATGCTAACTTCCTGTTTTAAGACCAGATGTAGGGTTGTTTATTTCCTGTAGCTTTATTTTGCGATCAATTGCTACTGCACAGATGGACTCCAAAATCATGTCCAAAACACGAAAACGGAAAGATCGTGTTAAGTTACAAAGAGCAGCGGGTGGAACCTCACTCAACACAGGCCGAATTACAAAATCAGAATAGACGTCGTTCACATTCAGAAGCACATCTCTGTATAGTGACAGTTCTTATGATTTAAACAAGCAAATTAGTATTTACGAAGGGTATGTTGTGATTTACCTTCAAAGTTACAGTGGTCCCTCGCTATAACGCGGTTCACCTTTCACGGCTGCGCTGTTTCCCGGATTTTTTAGTGTAACTTTGCATGCCTTTTTTTTTTCTACAGCGGATTGTGTTCTGCGTCCTGATCGGCTGTAGACCAGCGGTCCCCAACCTTTTTTGCACCACGGACCGGTTTATGCCAGACAATATTTTTCACGGACCGGCATTTAATGTGTCGCGGATAAATACAACAAAATAAAACTAGTACCGGTACCGAAAAAAAGAAGATTTATTCATAACACACGTGAAAAGACCCAGGAAAGCAGAGTTAACGATCAAAACGATAACAAAATAACGCTGAAAAACGATAAAAACCCTGAAAACCATACATTTCACACCTGAGCCTCAACTCTCGCGGCCCGGTACCAAACAACTCACGGACCGGTACCGGTCCGAGGCCCGGGGACCGCTGCTATAGACCACTATTGATCTCCTCCGTGCCGTCTCTCCTGTACAGTACAGAATCGCTGCATCGATCACTAGCAGTGTGACTCTGAAGAAGATAACCATCGCACAAAGAGTTGGACTTCTGATTCATTGATTCATTAATGATTCATTGATGTTGAATTGCAGCTGTTCTATTCCCATGTTCTGGACCTGAAAACAGGATTTGACCTTTGGTTTCATTCTATAATACTGGACTTGTTTTTCTACAAAGGTTTGAACTTTGAGAGTGTTTAAACAAGAGAGAAACACGTGATAATGTTCATGCCTGTATGAGAAAAGTGTGTAGTGAGGGATTTTACAGCCTTAAAACATCTATAATAATTGTAAAAGAAAATAAAGTTGGCTACTTTGTGGATTTCACAGTCGCTGGTTATTTTTAGAACATAACACCCGCGATAAACGAGGGACCACTGTATACAAATACTGAGAAATACAGAATTTGAATCCTTTCTCTCTTTTGCTCTGAGGCGCGGTGGAAAAAATATGACAAGTCGGTGAACATCATCTACAGATATATTCGGTAAATGCCCAAGACATCTTGAGAAATGTAAATCGGCGCTTGATTTATCCATTTGGTTGACTTGTTTTGGAAAACTCGACCGTAAACAAGGAGCGAATATCACACCGGAAACAAAGCGCTATACAGGAGTCTCCCCACCGGAAGTAGCATATGCTAAGTCTATTTGTAGATACAGTTTTTTTGCAGATTGATGTACCTCCACTAGGGTTGCAAAATTCCCAGAATTTTCAAAGATGGAAACTTTCCATGGGAATAAACAGGAATTAACGGGAATTTATGGGAATAAACTGGGAATTTTCAAAATTGAAGGTTGGCTCTTCTTAGGGAACTTAAATATAGTTGAGCAAAGTATATTTTAGCATAATATTGACAAAAACAAACAAATGCAATTCAAATACACTTGAATATCCATGCCATTCCTTAATCACATGTACAGAGCACATGCTTGCTGCATGGCTATTGAGACCACCTACTGGCACTGTGCATGCCTCCATCACATGTACACATGGACCACACTTTTGAGCCTGAAGGACAAAGAGTATTGAAGGCACACATTTGAGCCTGTGGACTTAACAAGTGAGGTAAGTTTTGATGATATTATGGGAAAATATATTCATTAAATGTTTAAATTGTGAATATCACATAAAATGTATTAATCTGGTAGATATCAATCTGATAAGATGCTAAATAAAATGCTAGCATCTGTTAGATGCTAAATAAGCCATAGCTAGTATAACATAAAGAAGATGCTAGCTTCCTCATTTGGCTGTTTTGTTTTGAAGATTATTCCAGTTGTTTAGCTAGCCTTACTATTTATATCTGTTTATTATGATATTGCAATTGTATTATTACGATCTCTTGCATTGCATTAGCATTTTTACAAGCTCTTGTTTTATTTTACAGAAAAATGCCACGTGCGCTATGTGATGTGTGGAGGCATTTTACACCAGCTAATGTACAAGGGAAATCTGTATATATGTGTAAGTATTGTGATAAGACGTACGTGAAGAATGCCACAAAAATGCAGCAGCACATTGCAAAGTGCAAAAAAATTCCTCAAGGCCCAACACATGCAGCAGCCAGGAGTTCCACTCAAGGGGAAAATGAATCTGTTTCAGCTGTATCAGAGTCAGATACCCACTCATCAGCTCCTGGTCCCTCTGGCATCAGAGGATTCTTTGATTTTATGGATGACACTAGCCAGAAAAACGCAGATGAGTGTTTCGCTCGTGCAATCTATGCAACTGGCTCACCCCTGATGCTGACATCCATTGTGTACTGGAAGAGATTTTTGAATGTTCTCTGACCAGCATACATTCCCCCAACCAGACATGCATTGTCTACTCATCTACTGGATGAAGAGTTCAGTCGAGTTCAAGCAAAGGTGAAACAGACCATTGACCAAGCTGACTGTATTTCAGTCATCTCTGATGGATGGTCCAATATCAGGGGACAAGGAATTATTAACTACATAATCACCACTTCTCAGCCTGTGTTCTACAAGAGTGTAGACACAAAGGAAAACAGACACACAGGCCAATACATTGCAGATGAGCTAAAAGTGATCATCAATGACCTTGGACCAGATAAGGTTTTTGCACTGGTCACTGACAACGCAGCCAACATGAAGGTTGCCTGGGCACATGTGGAGGAGACCTACCCTCATATAACTACTATTGGCTGTGCTGCCCATACACTAAATCTTCTCCTAAAAGACATAATGGCACTAAAAACAATGGACACTCTGAATAAGAGAGCGAAGCAAGTTCTGAAATATGTTAAAGGCAAACAAGTAACTTCCGCTACATTTCTGTCAAAGCAAAAGGAAAAGAACAAGAGTACTACACTGAAGCTTCCCAGCATAACGCGATGGGGTGGTGTTGTTATCATGTTTGACAGCCTTCTGGAGGAAAAGGAGTCTCTGCAAGAGATGGCCATATCCCAGGCTGTAGGCATCGACAGTGACATCAAGAAGGTAATCTTGGATGATGTGTTCTGGGAAAGAGTATCTAGCAGTCAGAAAATCCTCAAACCTATTGCAGCAGCAATAGCGAAGATAGAGGGGGATGTTGCCATCTTGTCAGATGTCCAGTGCCTTTTTGCAAAACTCAAAGAAGAAATCCAGACAATTCTGCCCACTTCCCTACTACTGAAAGCAGAGGAAACGGCTGTGGTCAAGTCATTGGAACAGCGGAAGGAGTTCTGCATGAAGCCAGTGCATGCAGCAGCATACATGCTGGACCCCAAATATGACAACGGCATACTTTCTGGGGAAGAGATCAACGGTGCCTATGCGGTCATTACAGCCATGTCTGACCACCTGGGTCTCGATAAAGGCAAAGTTCTAGGCAGTTTGGCAAAGTATCGAACAAAGCAAGGCCTTTGGAAGGGGGATGGAATATGGCAGTCATGCCAGCACATATCCGCAGCCACCTGGTGGAAGGGACTATGTGAATCTGAGGCCCTTGCACCTGTAGCCTCCATCCTCCTCCAAATCCCACCATCATCAGCCACCTCCGAGCGCAACTGGTCACTGTTTGGGAACACCCACACAAAGGTTTGCAACAGGCTCACAAATGTGAGAGTGGAAAAGCTGGTCGGTATTCGGGCAAACCTACAGCTCTTTGAGCCTGACACAGAGCCATCCTCAACAAGGCTGGAAAGTGACACTGAAGAGGAAGACTCAGAGTTGGATGCTGAGGAAGTGGACATGTTGTTGGATGATGATGAGTTCCAGGAAGAGTCTATTGACTGACCAAAAATGAGAAAAGAGGATTGCTTGAAGGAAGATTTGCATGTTTAATGGGACGTTTTGGAGGATAAGTGGCATTTTTTATTTAACCTTTTGAATGGGACTTTGTGGAGACAGGGGGCATTTTTGAATGAGTGGGGTTAGGGGATGGTAATATTGAACTCAACATTTCTGTTTTTATTCATCCATGAAACAAGTTAATGAAACGTGTTCTATTCTACTGTACTTACAAATAAATCTGTTGAAATATCTGTTGAAAACATTTTGCATAGAGGTTTTCTTATGATTTCTGTTTATATTTATGCTTGGAAATAATATATTCCCAGTTAGTTCTCCTAAATTCCCATTAATTTCCATAATTCCCATTATTTCCATGGAAAGTTTCCAATATGGAATATTTCCAAAATTCCCAAGCTTAACTTACTATGGAAATTTACCGGAAACTTTTCAGAAATTTACTGGAAATTTTCCACCCCTTTGCAACCCTAACCTCCACCCATCTGCACTTCTGAGAAACTCCACCTGTCGAGAACACTCTTTTTATACTGAGTTATGTTATTGACCTGTTGCCAATTAACCTGAATAATTAAATAGCTGCAATATAATTCTTAAGCAGTTTGCCACAATGTGTTTCTTTTATCACTTATTTTCTTGCCAATTGTTGCACTTCAACTTTTTTGAGATCTAAAATGAACTAATTTTTTTTCATGAAACACTAAAACATCCATAACAACAATTTAATGTTTTCTTGTGAATGAAATATTGAAATATTGAAATATTGGTTCATGAGATTTGCAAATCATGGCATTCTGGTTTTGTTTTTGTTTTTTTGACATTTTACACAGTATACCAACATTTTATTGGAATTGGTGCTGAACAGTTTTACCTAATATGACATTGTGTGATAGAACTTTATGGAGAGACAGGACGCACTGAAATTACCTTAAATACAATTAATTAAGCTGAAATGTCGGTGTTGTGACTCTGGTGTTAGTCAGGGATGTTGAAATCAGTAGCGGTTTTTGATACGGGCGACACGGGCGGTTGCCCGGGGCGGCATCTTGGTGGGGGGCGGCATCACGGGCATCGGCAAAAAAAATAAAAATAAAAAATTGCTCGTACTCATGCTGCCCCGACATCAGCCAGCGCATATTGGGAATGGCATAGGCACTGATCGGTTTTCTATCGCCCATTTGCTGGGAGTAAGGGCGCCCTCCGTTTGCGAGGTGCGCCTGCTGCTTGCGGCACAGGGAGGAGAGGGCGGGGCGGCGGGGGATCCTCTGGCTGGCTGGAGCAGCATCTAATAACCAACTCGCAAAATAAAAACAAAACAACACGAAAACACCAGACATTATGATACAGACTTATAATTTGCACCGATGTTTTTTCGAAATTCTATACGCGAAAAGTGAGCGCGAGAGCCCTCGGTGCGCCTGCTCGCTGCTGAAGTCAAAGTAAACTTTATTGTCATCTCCGCTACATACAGTCCAGTATATAGAGAGACGAGACGACAAGGCTCCAGTTACAGCACTGCAAGTAAACAAACAATAAATATAAGAAGAGTAAGAAAATAAATATACACTTTAGGACCAGGGGTAAAGGGATCAATAACAATTTAAAATTTATAATTTACAGTTTGATGATTTAAAGTCTCACACACAACCCATCGAAAGGGGAGGGGGACATGCTGCTTCCAAATAGAGCACATTTCATTCATAATGATGTAAATCCAAGCCCATCATGTGTTCGTGATTTGAATCCTGGGTTGTGTGAAATCCCAGAAATAAACCCTAGACAAAGCGCCAGAGGGAGTGTTCGCCCGGGGCGCCAAACAGGCTAGGACTGCCACTGGCTGAAATGAACTAGTTTTGTCTTAGAAATTCAGTTTTAAATGCTTTTATGTCCATTCCAAGTCATTTTGCCTTCTGGTAAATAGTACTGTGTTAACCAGTTAGTGAGTGAAAGTTTAGAGTAATATTCTACTTGGAGAAGCAATTTGAAACAGTTTGGCTAGTGTGTTGCTTTGAGATGAAAACCTTTGTTTCTGTTGTGTTAACATGTATTGTTATCAGTATTTATGTAGGTTATATAGCTATATGAATGACATTGTATTCTTTTTTTAACTATTCTCACAAGTTAGAGTACAATCATATATATTCACTGGTAACTTTATACACACCTGTTCTACAGCTTTTTAACATACTGTTTTTTGAAATTCAGTTAAGTTTCAATATTATAGAACCGAATCACAACAACATTCATATCAATCACCTAAATCACAATCTAATCACGCAATCATATTGCAACTACTGATTGCATTAAGCATCTAAACACAGTCAAGATAACCTGCTGATGTTCAACCAAACATAAGAATGCAAAATTTATTTCTTAATCAACTTCTAATCTTCTGGGATTTTCCCACACGACCAGAGGACAGTCTGAGGCAGGGGTGGGCAACTCCAGGCCTCGAGGGCCGGTGTCCTGCAGGTTTTGTGTAGTGTCCTTGATCCAACACAGCTGATACAAATGGCTAAATGACCTTCTCAACATAGTTTGAAGTTCTCCAGAGGCCTGGTAATTAACTAATCATTTGATTCAGGTGTCTTGACCCAGGGTGAGATCTAAAACCTGCAGGACATCAGTCCTTCAGGCATGAAATTGCCCACCCGAATGGACAAATTGATTTGAGCTTGTTGGTAGGGTCAGAATTTGGTGTAAGCAGCATGAAAGGATCCATCCCTCCTTGCATGAAGATTTCACCCTGGTGGTGGTGTACATATCCCAGTATGTGGCTGACCATGTCCATCCCTTAATGAACACAATGTACACATCCTCTAATGGTTGTTTTCAACAGAATAATGCTCCATGTCACAAATATCAAAGATCATATTGTCTCAGTCACCAGCTCCCAGTTCAATAGAGCACCTGTGGGATGTTGTGGAATCGGGGATTCACATCACGGATGTGCAGCAGACCAATACACCCCACCTGTAATGCCATCATGTCAAAATGGACCAAAATCTCTGATGAATGTTTGCAACACCTCGTTGAATCTGTCCCGTGAAGAATTAAGGCAGTTCTTAAAGCAAAAGGAGTTCCAATTTAGTAGAAAGGTGTGCCTAATAAAGAAGCGGTGAGTATGAAGTATGAAAATTACTTTGTCCTCTTCACAGCCCTGCCTGTTCAAGCTGTTCAAGCTGTTCAAGGAGGACCTCGAGTACGACTTACCAGAGGGGGAATTAAATGACCTGAAGCCCTCTGTAAACACAACCAAATGTTCTGTGTTACAGAAGAACTTGCTGCTCCTTTGGCCTACCCCCGGGCAAAGCTGTTTGTATAGTTTAACAAAAAAATGAATTATTTGACCTAATCCTAATCATCATATGTATCATTTGTTTTACTCTTTGGATCTTAATGACGAAGGCTGTGATTTTTATATATCTGAATTAGTCACAAGACAAAAAATAAATAAATAAAATAAAATGATTGAAATTTCTTTCGTATATTAATTTGAGAAAAGCAAAGGTTCTCATTCCTTTAGTCTTAATCTTTTCTTTATTCTTTATGCTTCAATAATATGGGCCATAAGAAATGTTTAATTCCTTCCTTAGTTGCCCACTCAGCAGATGATTATTATTAGAAACATAATGTGCTCTACATCTATTACATGTATGGGATTTTACATGAAAAAAAAACTAAAAATCAATTTTAATTACATTAATAAACTTTCTAGATGGGAGATCTTATTTACTGGATTTTTTTTTTTTCCTTCCCTGATGGCATTTCTGGTGGCATTCCAATATTCGTGACAATGCCAGGATTCATCGGGCTCAGATTGTGAAAGTGTGGTTCACGGAGCATGAGAAATCATTTTCACACATACAATGGCCACCATGTGAACTGACCTTAACCCCAATCAGAATCTTTAAGATGTTTTGGAGAAGACGTTGCTATTTTCTCATCTGAGAAATCTGAAAAACTCAAGAAAATCAGGACAAAATACATTTTGTGACATTAAATAAGCTTATCCGGACTATGGACTGTGTTTTTGGCCAGGCTGTGCACTAGTTCATACGGCAAAAAGTTATTTAATTACATGTTAAAGAATATATAAAATATCCAGTATCGTAAGTAGAGCGAAAGTGCAGTAACTGTTAGTCTTAAGAGGGAGAAAACTGGACTCTGACATTTAGTATTCTGCAAGCTTTGTTAAGCCTTTGAATACACAGAGGTGTTTGCTGGTCTCAGTACTTCCCTCGCCATCTGTCTATCCTCTGATTCTTTAGTCTAAGAAAACTAGAGATATTCTTCTTCGTCTCTTGGTGGAGCATTTCATGTCCCATTTGGCAGAGATTCATTTGCACTTGATATCAAAGTACGCATCACTCGCTCGTTTATTAGTCAGTGTTTAACAACAAAACAACAGCATGATGTTTTGGGCATAGACAGGCAAATGCACAACTTGAAGTTTATAATAATGATGGCACGACCTTGATGTTTCTTTACTTTAATTTTGACTTGATAATGTATTTCAGACTAATTACTGGACTGGGAAACGGATTTGTTTTGGAAGAACCACTGCCGAAAGAAGTGTTTGTGCTGAGTGAATGCACACTGGATAAATAACTACAAACAATTACATTGCCAACAGGCTGATGCTAATGGGAAAGTCATTAGGTCTGAAGGTATTTAGTCATAAAGTATTTGACAGATTGAAATGTTGACCTGAGGATTATGCCAGAGGACCATGACGTCACAACGAGGATTTCGGTTCATCCAGAAGAACAGTTTGTGATAATACATCCATAAGATGGATTGACCTAAAACTAAAAGTATGAACTGTGTAACCCAAATGAAGAAATTGAAAAAACTTTAACACGCTGTTGCAAGTGAAAATCATGGGTATTGCTAAAGTCAATGTTTTTTTTCTGTTTTCTTTTTTATTTCCACGACAATCCATTATTTTATTTTATTTTTTGGATGGTTGAAACATTTCAGCCTATACCTAAACTGTGCACCTCCTGACATTGCCTTCCCTTAAAAGCATTATGTGACCATCTTGCAAGTCATAAAAAGCTTCTGGTATCAGATAGCTCAGTGAAAACGCATTTGTTTTCATACAAGATCCTCCTGCAGTATGTATCCACTCCTAACGACTAAAGAGCAGATAAACTTGTATTGTTATGTATTGTACTAAGTTTCACTGCTGGAAAAAAAACATTGAGAAACATCATTTGTACTGTCATACTAGTCTTCCTCATCCTCTTTTCATTTCCCATAGAGGGGTACCATACATCACTGTTATAAACTGATACATAGGGAACATTAAACTCAATGTATTGTCTCCGACTAGCTGGGTTGAAAATGGCAGTGTTACATAATTTGCCATAGCTAGAGTTAGGTCTATTCTCTTTAAAGGGACAGCACATCCCAAAGTCCAATATAAATGTTTTTCCTCAGGCCTGCAGTGTTATTTACTTCATTATTTATGCATTAGTTTGGTGCTTCCTCAATTCAAGGTAGGTGGCATCTAGTTACATTATGCCTAATATCTCCACAAACTACGCAACTTACACCAAAATATTTCAGATGGATAAACAGCAATACAAGCCAGAACTGTCCCTTTAGCAAAAGTTAAGACAACCAAGATCTCATTTAAAGATGCAAAGACTTGATACTGACATTTAGCTTTTTTTCATTTTGCAAAGCGGCAGTTTAGGTAAAGCATTTATATTCTACCTCAATAGCAAACACCATTCTTAAGGCGGACTGGAGAGTCCTCGATCTGCAACTTCAACTTAATCCATGCATGTGCCTTATGCCGGGCTCACACTGTGCGATTTTTGGCCCATTTTGAGCCGATTTTTCAGTCGTGCGACCGTTTTGGCGATCGGCCCGATTTTGGCCTTCATCGTGCGTCGTGCATCGTGTAGTATACGTGGGGTAACGAGAAGCGATTAACACCTCACGACCAGCTCCCGATCATCAATCGCTTGGTTTGACATCCTCGCGACCGTCGTGAGGGTGTCGCCGCAGTTTCTCACACTGTGCACGCGCAAACACAAATGTCAGCGAAAAAGACGGAGCAGCACGGCAGTGCAGCGTGTGATCTGGACACAAGCGATGGAGGTACTTGTAGAACTTTGGAAAGCTCATCCGAGCCTTTTCGATGTGGCCTCACAAAATTATCACGACCACAACAACCGTGAAAATAGTTGGTTCTTAATCACTGCTGCTCAATCACAGCTGCCTGATCAATGTTTTTCATTAGCAATTTAGCAAAGTTGATGTGTGAGTGAAAGACAGAGAGGGAGAGCAAGCGACAGAATTTCTGTTATAACCTTCATGTTATGGACGCACAGTGTGAGCACTCGGGTCGCATCAGAGCATCGGGTCGTATAGTGTGAGACCCTGCATCGTGACCTACGAACTTCTAACCCCTGCGAGTCAATCGTACAGTTTGAGCAGAAGCTGAATCGCGCGACTGACAAAATCGCACAGTGTGAGCCCGGCATTAGTAAGGAAAATGGAGAGTCCATGGGCAGTTTGGAAGTCAGATGATTTATTTATTCATTTTGGCATTCATGCTAATTCTGCTAGTTAGTGTTAGTTATTTAGTTACTTGTTCAAACGTGTTGCTATAACAACGATCACGCACATTAGGTGGTACTCTCTTGTATCAGAAAACCAGTCGATCCAAGTAGGCCCAAGGGGCTAAAGCAGACTAATTGTAATGTGGGATAGTTTATCTCTTACTTTTCTCACCTAAGTGTGTTTTTCTGAATAATAAAGCTTGTAGTTGCAAAGCTTCTTCTCAAATCTTCGGGCCACCAAACAGGGGGAATACATGGAAATACACGGCAGCCTTCAATTTATGTTAGAATTTAGCCTTTATAAGAAGTGTCAAGTTTTTTTTCTTCTTTTTTTGTTCCCAAACAACAATTTACTAAGACTGTTGGCATCTTGCACTACACTGAATCAACAACAAAGTCATGCTCTGCTCCTACCAGGCACTGCATGCCTCCACTCTGGACTAAATCTCTGACTCATCTCTCACTGCTGCCCCTCTCGCTCTCTCCATCAATCCATCTTTGAACTTCTGGATTCTCTTAACACAGGTGTCTTTCCCTCTATGCAACCTCCCACAGTCAGAGCCACAAGCAATACTGGTTCTTGAAGACTTGGATTTCTGTGGGAAAAAAACAGACACATGAAAGTAATGTTTATGTGTCTATCAGTGTTCATGAACCTTTTTCTGGTGCTTTGAACTATAGATAGTTCAAATATAGTTAGTTACACCAGAAATCACATTGGTATATTTTCCCTATCACAGACAAAAGACTGTGTTATGCTTCATAGCTTTAAATACAGCCCACTGTGTGTTTTATTCTTTTTAAGAAATCTAATAAAAGGAGAAAAATAAAGCTGACAGACTTGAAACTTTCCAACATGCCTGCTATATGGCTGCCCTATGCCTATAACATATTAAACCTTGGAGATTCTAATTGCTACAGATAAGGACTGCAGCATTTATTCAAATTAATCAATAGTAAATAGTGCAAGTATCTGAAACCATATTTAATTATTTTTCCAGATACAAAGCTGAGAAATTATAAGTACAAAAGACGGTGAATTTAATTATTTTAAAACAGTAGCAGGAAGTATTTCAGACAGCAGGTACACAAATAACAGACAATAACAGGATTTTAACCAGCAGCAGAGAAAGCCAGCAGGAACTTTGTTGCACAAGAATGAATCCCACAAGACAGTAATCTTAGTAATATTCAGTTTGAACTATACCTATTTTCACAGTGAGAACATCGTCACTAGGTTTAATTACTCTTGTTTTCCCATCATTACCAGATGCATAAGGAAACCCATATGGAAAAGAAATAGTAAAAACTTATATGATTTACTCATGAAAGTGGCCACTTTCATGAGTAAATCATATAAGGCTTACATGATTTACTCATGAAAGTGGCCACTTTCTCATTACTTTCATATATTGTTTTAGTAAGTATCCAAAACATACAAGTTTCATTATATAATTTTTCAAGGGATCTTATATCTGTTTTCACTCTTGTATGCTTTTCATACAAGTTTCACACAAGACAGATACAAACTTTATAAGATTTATACACATGCATACATGTTGCTAATTCCTGCGTGGGTTTCCGTTACAGTGCTGTATATGTGCAAGCTTCTTCCAAAAGTTCACCTTTATTTTTATTTATTTATTTTTTTGGGGATGTTGTGAAAAGATAAAGAAGCTGAATGTTGTCCTCACTCTGTCATATCTGATGGATCTGTGGCTGTGTAGAAAGTTTTGCCCTAGTTTGTAAGTGAGGAGGTCCGGGGGTGAGGAGGAAAGGTTTGCCTCAGGCAAGCACAGCTGTGTGGTGGGCTGTTACTGGGAGTCTCTCCCAACCCACTGGGACAAAAACAACTCTCTGGTCAGTTTCAATCTCTGACCTATACCTGGACAGGAAAAAAAAGTATTTTATTATTTATACGCCTGATATACCCCACACAGTGTCTCTGAAATCTAATTTCTGAATCCCTCTATCCTCGATTGGTTTGTTCCTTGTTTTTATGTCTAGCAGACTTGCAATTAATATTTGTTGCTCTCCAGTGTGACTCGGGGATGATATTTAATGGAAGATCGATGCTTATTTTCTTCAGTATTGTTCCAATTTCCTTTTCAGTCACGGAGCCGCTCAAACTGATATAGACAAACGTTAAATGTGTTGCTTCACACATTTTCTGCTAAAACCCCAACTTGTGTTTTGAATGACAATAACGTGATAGTGAACATTTCGATTATAAAGTTAGGGCTCTTGCAAGAGGTGTTTTTGTTATATAGGAAAAGGAAAGAAATGAAGCAAAATGTACTTAAAAAGTGTTAGATTTCTGTTAGGGGGAACAATAACTCTCACAAATAACATCAGTGCTTTGTTTTATTTCTTTTTCACCTCTGAAAAAGGTTAAAGGGTCATTGTAGCCAGGATGCTCGCTGTTTGTCAATCGCCCAAATGTGGTAAACACATAAAAATTGCATCTCTGTGATTGATGTCATCCGTTTTTAAGTGCTCCCATGTGTACAGTTTATTATATGAAACTGAACATCCACTTAACGTCAGCACACACTGTTTAAGGCAGCATTTAAACGCCCTACACTTGTACCTTCAGAAACAGGTAGTGGGTGTACTGACATGCTTTTCATTTCAGCAACTGCACGTTTCAACTCTGATCACCGTCGTTTAAATAACATGAAAACACTGCCTGTTTTGCCAGTGCATATTCACTTAATTCTTTTTTATGTCCCTGCTTGATGTCTTAATATTATATAAAAACAACTGGAAACTTAGACATGTTTCTTAGGCGTGCATTAATAATGCATTTCCACTCAGCAAACTGCAGGGAAATGTACTTTGACCATTTTTTTCCCAGCTTATGTAATTGTTAAATATTTAAGAAGCACATCCTCCAAACATAAGGTTGTGTCACTGAAATGACATGCATCTAGATTAAAGCTTATTGCCCTTGTGAGGCACTGCTGATTTGACAGTGCTGTTGCTGACACTGCTTGCTTTGCAGTCAGCTCTAGCATCTGCTAGCACATTTGATGGTACATCAGAGGACACAGCAAACATTGACAGAAACATCTATCTTTCCTGGCAACCTGTTTTCCTAGATTTATTCCAGTTTTGATGCAGGCTTTCATAAATATAACATTACAGTGATCACGAACAGCTGTGTTATTTAGCCATACCACATAAGAACTGGAATATATTTTGCGTTTTGATGCTTTGTCCAAGGGATGCAGGCCCCATTACTTTGAATAAACTCCCACTCTGATATCTGATAATGATAACGTAGCGATGAATTAGCTATATGAATATTTGAAACTCAATTACCAGAAACAATTCCATCTGTTACTCTTAACCACTAACTGGCCTCCGTGTCAACTGTATCCCTCGTTCGTCTAGCCCTTAAACATTCGCACAGTAAAATATGTCAATTTACTTCATCTTAATTTGAGTGAGTGTGTAGTTTATCCGAGCAGCTTTAATGAAATTGAAATCACGATTACACTGTTTTACATTGAATAATGTAATATTCAAGTTTTATGCTTTAAATAGAGACATCAGAATCATTAAGATCTAATTACGAAACCACAGGAAGCCGTGATTTGAAAACCTTAAATAACAATTCAGCTACTGCACAACTTAGTGCTGATATTAAGTTAATTAAACGACTGCCATGGAAGCAATGTTTGCTTTTAAATTTAGAAAATAACATAATGAAGCATGCAATATCTTATTCATTTATTGTTTTCTTTGCTATAATTTAATGTTTTACCAAGTAGGCTAGGTTTGATAGAGTTAATTATCATTACCTTTACTTGTATTTGTGTAAAATGTGGATTAAATGAAAAACACTTGCACATCCTTCTAAACCTGTAAAGTGTTGTTAGATAAATGAGGATTCTAGTTGGCACATATTATTCTATTTATAATATTTTTGTAAGACATTATATCTGACAATAACCCGCTATTTAACAGAGTTAGAAACTGACAGTTTAAGTTAACATGCCTCAACACTGTGCAGTGTTGCTAATCTTATTGGTTCTACGTGTTACTAATAAATTTGGGTAGAACATTAAGACCGATGTGTGTAAACTGTACATGAAAATACCTGCTGAATCAAACTGCTTTTCCTCCACCGTTTCACTCAGTGGGGTGGGAATTGACAGAATTTAGCGATTCTGATTTCAATATCGACATCACTTATCATTTCCAGTCCTTATCGATTCTCTTATGAATTTTCATTGGCTCTGCTTTGAGAGTCACAACGATTGCTAAGCGGCATATCAAAGACGTTACATTTGAGCAAATTAATTGATGGCTAGTTTTTTGTGGGTTTTGTGAGTTCCAAAGACACATTGAACAACCTCTCATTATATGCTACATTCCTGTTGTGTGACTATTTTCGGTGGTCTCACCCTTTTTCACCTATGATACAACTGTAGTTTTGTCATGTTGGTGCCATTTCTTCTGGGAAAGCACTAAATTGCACAGCCTATACCAGACTTTACATGGAAAAAGGGAAAGCTTTGACCATTCATGAGCTGGTACTTTAGGAACTAAATTCTGTTTTATACTACTTATACTACTACTTACTTATACACTTTTAATTAATACATAATACATAATACATAATAGAATACTATGTTGATGGTGGAATCATGTGGAAATCAAGAGAGTCTTCCAGGGAACGGAGAAATCCTTAACTGGCTATAGTCATTGCAATTCTACCTGATAGCCCAGTTAAACTTTTGTAGAAATAGGATAGCAACCTCACTGTAACTGAGACAAATCTGTAGTTATCCGGCTAACCTCCACACCACATGCTCGCTGGACCTGCTAGCCACCTCTTCCTCACCAGACTGCTGTTAAAATATGCGAAACTGTGCATATCCTGATGTAAATCTTTAACATCTTTTTATTTTTCATAGCAGGAGAAACATAAGAAATAGTTCCATATGAAATTTTTTTTTAAAAATATTGAATTTCCAAATGCTATTGGAAAAAGAATCCAAAAACAAATAAAAAATAGAATAAAATAATTGAATGTCGCAATAATAATGTAGTTCATGCTTCTTAGAACTGCATTTATTGCATAAATACACTAGTTACCTATGAATGAACATATCGCACTGCTTTTAATTCATTCATTTTTACTTCTCTGACACTTAAATCACTTCAGTTGTTATCTCAGCTGAAGAACCTCGTCAGATATGCGCTCCAACAGTGGATTTTCCCTCCACCAACCATTAGAAAACTACTCTCTATTTTATTTATTAATTTTTCATGGCAAACACTACATTTGAAGCACAACTGGGCCAAGGACAGAGCATATACTGTAACAGTTTTATTATGAAACCACATAGTTTAAACATGGATTGGGAGATGCGATCTGCCAACTCCAGAGGTTTCCAGTCAAACTGAGCGCACACCCACATAATGGTGCCCAGTATGTGTCAGTGTGTGCACACTAGGCTCCGGCACCCTAATGGGCCAGACACCCCGAGGCTGTATGTGGGTGTGTGCACTGTACATGTGTTCATGTGTGTCGAAATGTAAGTGTGTATATCTGTGTGTGTGTGACTGTAAGTGATAACTAAATGGGGTTTTGCCTCTTTTGGCCCCCATCCGTGACTATAACAAAGCATTTTGTCTTTTCCCAAGGGTTATTACACATCACAATGACATCAGGGATACACACCCGAGAGTGTTCACTGTTTATTGAGTGAACTGAGTTGGTTATCAATTTATGGTTGAAGGGAATAATATATAGACTACACATCATCTAGAATCTCGGAATCATAATGCTACGTTACAAAAACAACAACTATATATTATATAGTGTTGTCTGGATGAAAAAAACTAATCTTGCTGTCACTCTAAATAACACTGCATTAATCAGTGACACAATACCTTCCCTCAGAGGCATGCACTGGCAAATGGATTCAAGATCAATTCCTCTGCCATCTACACACACACACACACACACACACACACACACACACACACACACACACTTAAATAATAAAACTAAGCACACAAAAACTGATACACATCTATATTAAATAATATATATATATATATACACAAACGTGGTTTCTTCGACATGTAGTTTAGGGCAAAGTTTAGCTGCCACTTTTAGAAAAGTTATTTTAAAGTTTAATGCTGTCCTTGGTTTTTTGGAGTTTGCTTACAGGCCAAGAGACTCAGTGAAGGTTTGCTAACAGTCATGATTGTAAATGTTCTTTGTCTCCCGTTCCCAGTACAAGCAAAAGAGCTTATGTACTTCAGCGAGCCCTTTACCTCCCTGACAAAGGAAAGGTTCTTCCTTTCAGACTGCTTTTCCTCCAGTCATTGCTATTTTGTAATCGTTGTCCATCTCTGACGTCTTTCTGCAACGCTGCTCTTTTTGTGCGACTCAGTAAAATGACGGCCTTTGTTGACGAGTCTCAATGAGCTTTCACCGACTATAATCAGCACTTTTTTATATTTTTTTATATGTAGCTTCAATTTACAAGAAGACAAGCATGAGTAACTGTTGTCCTTTTGGATACTGTATTGGAGTTGTTCATACTCGGGTCCTCTGGTGTGTCATTTTCTTCATATACAGTCATTTTTTAGGGTTTTTCTGTTTGTTGTTTTTCTTTGCACTGAGAAGCCACCAAAATGTCATCATTTGTCCAGAGTCATTTCTGGATACTAATTCTTTTTTTTAATAACAGACAGCCATTGTTATCAGAAAATCACAATTGATATGTAAAGCATGTGCTCATGCCAGGCCACTTCACTTCTCCTGTAAATATATTTTTATTAATAAAGTGAAATTAAACTGAATTAATTTATTTCCAAGTATAGCAGGCAGTGGTATCAAACAGTCTGAAATGAATGTATGTCATGAATAATTCATATTTTAGGAAAACTGAAAGTATATGAAAGTATAATAATATATCTTATCATTCAGAAGTAATTCTGTGTTGACAGGGCAGCAGCAATAACACCTAGGTTATATTTTATCTTCATGATTTTAAATCAAACTTTTCATTTTAATACAGCATTTTAATTGTAAGTTAAGATTTAAAAAAATATAGGTGAACAGCTGATTAACTTGGAGTCACTAGTAAGGGTTCAATTATTTTTCCAATTATTATATCCATGGTAACGTAGGTGAGGGAAAGACCAGGAACAATTTGAAATGACCCTTTTTTACATATGGCCAACATGGAATGAAAAATGAGTAATTCTCAATGAATCCCAGATTACAAAATTATTTCAGGCCACTGAATGGACATTATTAGTTGCTGTCAGTTTTAATATGTGGCCTCCTCCACATAGTAGGAGGACAAAAAAAAGGAATAAATAAATTACCCATAGTTGGAGGTTGAAAGAGTGGCAATGACAAGCATGTTTACATAGGTTGCATACCTTACCGTCAGTGTTGGGAAGGTTACTTTTAAAATGTATTCCATTACAGATTACAGAATACATGCCCCAAAATGTATTCTGTAACGTATTCCGTTACGTTACTCAATGAGAGTAACGTATTCTGAATACTTTGGATTACTTAATATATTATCATGCTGTTTACAACTACATGAATGTACTATTGCTGTGATTTATTACTATTACTGAAGGTCCGCGGCTCCGAACCGTAGTAAAGGGACCTCTGGCTAATACAGTGGGTTCTGTGTCGGGCTCGTAGCTGAAAACTAGCTTTACTTTGTTGTCTGGGTCAACTTTGCTAGCGAGAGACAGAGAGAGGCGTTAAAAGGCTGCTCCAACAGGACTTATTGTTTTTGGAGGAAAACACGAACACGGTGTACAGTCGAGTCTTAATAGCTTACTTACAGCTGGGCTCGTCAGGCACTCTTCTTGGCTGCAGTGGTTATTATTATATTTACATGCTTCCAGCTCCCGTTTTTGCTCGATGACAACTCGTACTTTTCCTTTTTCTCCCTCCCTCGCTCACAGACACATAACGGGTATGGCAGTCCATTCTCCCTGCAGCACGGACTACGCTGCCTATGATGCTACATTCTTTAGCGCTATACCGGTAGCATTCTGCCTATTAGCTTAGCACAACAACAACAAAAAGGCCTCTCTCACCCAGGAAACACGCAGAGAGAGAGCGTCACCCTGTAACCATGGCAACCGTAACGCTGCCGCCTGGAACTACAGAACGTAGCTGTCAAACAAAACCCAAACAGTCCTGACCCGCCACAATATGAAACAGGGAAGTACCGCCGTGTAATCCATTTGTTTCAACAAAGTAACTGTATTCTAAATACCACCTTTTTAAACGGTAACTGTAGCGGAATACAGTTACTCGTATTTTGTATTTTAAATATGTAACGGCGGTACATGTATTCCGTTACTCCCCAACACTGCCTACTGTGTAGGCTATGCACAGGTACACACCTATTTACTGTTATCATTTAGATTTAACTTTCATTATTCTGAGCAGAGCTCACCCTTTGATATTGATACCGACATCAGTTGGATCCAAGTGGAATCAAAGGGACCTTAGCACCCCATGAACACATAAACTATAACCTCACTTTTACTCAAAATGAGTCTTCAAGTATGGGTCACGAGTATTGGTATTGCAAAGCTATAACGGGCTCATTTTATGGACCTGCTAATGGCATGTTGAATTTTTTTAACTTCCTGTTTAGGCATAGAAACTAAAATGTAGTTGGTTAGGATTGGGGACAGATTATACTGCTCTCAACACCCCCAGTGACGAGTTAGGATTGACAGACCTGCATCACTAATGCCAAAACCCTCTCTATCACTCACTGAAGATTGACAGTATAAAACATGGAAGTTGCTACTCTGACATCATCCGTTGACTTTGAAGTCCATTTTTGACACCTTGAGATTAGCATTTCCACCATCGCCATCTTAGCTTTTAAAAAATGGACGTGTGGGACAATGAAACTATGTGCTGGTTGGCAAAACCTTCTCTAATGAGCATTCCCTGGATATTGCTCCTTAAAAAAATAGTATTACCAAGATTTAAAAAATAGAGTTAATCTTTATTCACAATGTCCCAAAATGATTGACCGAGCCAATAAATTCAGCAGGAAAGTGTTTACAAAGGTCAAAACAGAAAGCCCTTTTCCCATACACAGCTGTGATTATCTGGTGGCCTTTGAATGAAATACAGGTTTAAGGCAATTTTGCATTTCTACATTTTTCTAACCTGGACGCTGCCTCCATATTTTATACTGTTCTTGGCACAAAAGCATGGATGTGTAAAGAAAACGGCACTAATTAGAGCAGTCATAGCTTGTTTGACAACCCATTATACATCTTCCAACCAAAAAAGTTATATATTTTCACATTACTGATAGATATCTGCATAAGAATTGCTGGTTGCAATAGATGATAAGAACATACTGAGGACTACTTCAGAGTAAAGAGGAGCAACAACTGACAATATTTATCAGAGTGATAATAGCACTGGTAATAGCCAAACTAAGTGATGCTGGAGCTTTTTTAAGCACCACCACCAGGTTAAAGTGCCAGGTTTAGGATTCTGTTTCAATTAATGGCTTGTAAAAACATTTTCTTAATTTTCTACCATTTTAATCAGTATGTCCACAATTGCAGTATGAAAACACTTTAATAAAGCTTAAAATGTAAATTGTTTGTCTTTGCTGAAAAAAACAGCAAAGATAAAGCCAATGCCAACAAAAAACCAAGCAAAGAATAAAAAGAAAGCAATTAGAAGATGCAATTAGTCATTACAGCTAGTGACAAAAAACATCCAGTCTTTTTATGAGGTACATTTGCAGATCTACTCCGATGCATTATTTGTTTCTCTTTTTTGTGCTTTTTGTGTATTTTTGTTAAATGAAGGCGTCCCATTATTAAATATAAAAGGGAAAAGAAATGAGCCATACAAAATGCAACTGATTGATCATATCATGATAAAAGGTCATGGAAGTATTATGCTTTTAGGTAACAGGGGTGAACTAAATTCTAAATAGCTGATGTGGAAGAGGAACAAATCCTACTAAAGCACAATACAGGAGAAAAAAAAGGACAGACCTACATTTTTTTTTTCCCCTCAATGTTTTGGTCTATTGTGGTTGTTCCTACTCCATCATGTTCGTAATATGGCAAAAACTAGAAGGCAGATGTGCAGCGTTTCAACCTTGGTCCCTCACCCCGACTGCATAAAATTTGTGAGATATGAAAACGATGAGCCTCGCAGCCCTTCTGTTGGGTATGGCTCATGAAAATTGGGGGTTTGGAGAGGGGTGTGGAGCACATCAGAGGGCTGGGCTGTCAGAACACCAGCCCGCTCCATGAATCATATAAGGTGGTGGGAGAAGAAAAGAATGAAAGATGGAGAGGTGAGATGTAAGCGATGGTGTAAAATGGTTTGATGGGTTGAGCATAAAACGGGGCAGAAAGAACACGTCGCTGTCATGGATCACAGGGGGAGGAAATGAAGTCGTAACACTGCCTGATATGCCCATTACCATACAAGTGGTTCACCGTACTGGCTGCGAAATTCCTCAGCCTAATGCACGACATTGCTGCTGTCCGCTAAAATCCACGTAACTCTACTGCTGTCGATTTTTTTTTTTTTTTTTTTTTTGAGAATTTCAATTTTAAAAATGTATGTGCTCATGTGAAGACTGAGATTAAACTTGTCTCTGTCAGCATCAGCACCTTTTCAGAATCCATCTGAGGCACACAAAACCCCATCGCTGTCAAACTTTACAATAAATCCATCCAACAATGTATACTGTCTGCACAGCCTCACCGTTTCCTCCTTGAGCATCTTTTTTTTCTCCACACTTCATAGACAATTTTTTTCCTGTCCCAAATTCAGTTCCTGCCAAGAAGAGCATAAGAAACTGGCACAAGGACAAAAGTGACCCTCCTCTGTTTGCCTCGGTGTGCTGTTGTGCATTCGATCAGACCCTACAAAATCAGATCTAAAAGGAAGTCACAAGCAATGATGCCACTGTATCGATTTTAATTATCCCATTACTGAGCCTGGAGGTCTTATAAAAACAGATAAGCTAAAGACCTCCAACTAATTATATACAGAGCAGCATCATGCATTTATTTTGCTGTTGATTAAAGTTGTTTCGATTTATGTTAAATAACAGTGTGATTCAAATGCAAAAGGTATTGGGTTTGACAGAAGGGGAGCAGGATGCGTGAGAGAGGGAGAGAGGTATGAGATGGATTAATCTGAAAGCACATCTTTTTTTATTTCTGTTTGGGCTCGCTGTCTGACTGAAAATAATGCTGTGTTGGTGAGGGCATGTTGTTTCAGGTATAAGTAAAATGATGAAATATCCATGAAGGCCTTTTTATACTGCAGCTCGGAGTGTGAGGATGTGTGAGATCTCAGACAAAGCAATGACACTTGGAATAGTCTAACGTGAGCCTTTAAAATCAAAAGAAAAGTAATTAGTTTTCCTATTATTTGCAATAATCACAAGATTAACTGTAGATTTACCCAAAGTACTGTATTATTTATGAATTATGCAGGAAATGTTTGTAGTAACGACATAGATTTTCTGCCATAACCTTCCAGGTAACCTGGAGTGCACTTCCCGAGAAATGTAAGCCTTTGTAAATGACATTAAGTTATAATGCAGCAAAAAATATTTGCTATGGTAGCAGTGCCTACATCAGGCCCACACACACACACACACACACACAGTAATGTTTGGGTAAACTATGTGTTTTAGTATTTCAGCCACATGTAAATGGAATTTTATGTCCCTGAAAATTGAGCTTGTGTAGAATTCCTACCATGCTGACGATAGTCTGAAGCTGTTTTTCTGAATTTCTGAATTTTCTTTCACCAATATATCACCTTTTTTGACATGAGACTGACATATTATTGTTGTAGCTTTCTGATTGGCCTGCATTTCTATATTGTTAGGGTAGCTTTGGCGTCTTCTTGACAATAATTTACATAATTTGATATTTTAAAACAAAAGTGGAAAACTGTTCCTTTTAAAAAATATCCATGTATATGCAAACATGTAAACATAGACTTTTGTGTCTGTTTTGACATTTTGTCCACAGTTTTCAGTTTTAGATCACTGAAAACTGCTCTTATGAAAAACATCCAGGATGAAGACTTTGAGAAATTGTGTTTCAGATTTTGTCTTGTAATGCCAAAGTAAAGCATTTTTTGTTTGTTGATTTTTTTTTTGCTTGGTTGTTTATTCCAAAAGCCAAACTATTTGGGTGAAAACTGAACCCCAATCACATCAAATCTCTAGTCCCAAAAACCACACTTCATCAAATGCCCAAAAGGCACGTCAATCCCGACGCAGATATGACCTCTGTAGCTAATTTCCTAGTTTATAATGACTGTTGTGATTTTATAAAGACTTAAAGTGAGGTGTGTTGCTGCTTAGACTGGCAGGTAGGTAACCCAGATGGGTGTAGCTAGCTCTCATCTCCCAGACTGCGCTACTCTCTGATGACTCTGAGTCATTAAACTAGATCTCTTGATCGTGTTTGAGGTGTCAGTACCTTTTGGAGGATGAATCAAATTATCTGATAAATAATATGGTTTGCTGTGTGGTGGATTGTATTAACGGACCATCCAAGAAGCCTTTACTCCAATTCCGGTGAGTGTCTGTGCAATGCACACATTACAGTTTATGGATGCAGCTTGGCAATGCTACCTGATAAAGTAAATATGATCACTTCTGAAAAACGATGCTTAAAAACACATCAGAAACCAATGGAGGATGTTCACATTTTATGTGCGGTCTGCAGTAACCCTCTGACTTTTCCTCTGGTAATGTTTATGGCCCACCTCGGGATGTAATAATAGCCAAAGCCCAGACAACAACTGTCTTCTCTAATCCTCTTCTGTCATTCAAAACATGCCAATATAGCCAGTTACAGAGCACAGCTGCTGACATTAACCTTTGTGCATTTTTATTTTTTAATCTATCGAGACGAGATGAAAATGCCTGTCTGCGTGCAAGTCATTTTTACATGTAACCTGCATTTCCAGGTTTAGCTGGCTTAGTGCGGATTCAGTCTCAGAATGGCAAAGAGAGGAAGCGAAGAATGCAGAGAGAACAGAAAACAGAGTGGTCGAGAGAGGCAGAAGCAGTATGAGAGAGGTGAAGAAATAGGAAGTAGCAGAGTGGAAAGGTGAGGGCGTAAAGCTTGAATGCTTCAGCACCATTGCCACCACAAACAGTGTTGACCTGGAAAGCCTCTGCTTGGTGGAAATCAGCTTTAAGAAACCCTTTTAGAGACCTCCTCGGGGGATTAATACTGTTTTGGTGTTTGGGGTCTCTCTCTCTCTCTCTTTCAGTCTTTTGCTCTGCTTTGTGTGCATGTGTGTGTCCGTCACATCACAAGGTGCATGTTTGCGTGTGTCTATATATGCATTCGGTGTTGATATGCCCATGTGAAAAGAAAAAAGAAAGAACACACAAGTTGAATTCCTGCAGAAGCTGCTGTGTATGTCGGCGTGTGGGAGAGAACGCATGGAAAGTGAGTCAGAGAGCAAGAGGAAAGGCTGATTGGCGTTTTGGCATTATGTACAGGCAGAGATGCAAGGGACAGAAATTATTCCGTTGGTTGTATTAAACCTCAATCTCAATGAGCAGAGTGCGCGTCCTACAGTTCTTAGAGGTCAACTCATCTAAACCTAAGCTGCGAAGAGTTCGAATCAAAGCATAAAAGGAAGAAAAGATTTTTGGGTTTTTTTCCATTTCCTTCATCGTCTTTCTTTTCCCTAGCGCTCATCCATTGAAGCACATACAGGCTGTAATTACTATCCACCAGTTAGGAATTTATAACTCATGACTTTGAATGGAGTGCAGTCATAAATGGGGCATTACTGTCTCTGTGTGTTAATTTAATGGGTAATTAATTCTAGTTTATTATAACTTATTTTTAGAGCTTTGAAAATAATTCATTTTAGTTATGTTAGCATTGTACTCGCCATTAGCGAGTAAATAAATAATCTGAAAAGGCAATAACACCCTCAAAGGCTGGGAAGCAAAACTAGTAATCACAAATTATGGATATCTAAGTGTGTTCACCTGCTTTGCATCCAATTACATAAGAGGACTGAATAGCTAAATGTTCAGAAGGCTATGGGCGTATCTGTCCAAACGATGTGGACTTTGATGTTGCAAATTCCCAAACTTCACCAGTAATTTACGGTATGTTATCGTGTAACCTATGAAAATAAGATCCAAGTTGTAATAGCCCGGATTCAGGTATTGTTTAACTAAAACTCCCATCGGCGCGAAAGGGAGACGGAGCAAAGACAGGAAGATAAAGAGCGAGAAAACCTCCTTGTGCATTCTTTCACAGCTCTTCTTATCAGCGCTTCCCTAATCGCGGGACAGGGAATGGACGCGGTCCAGTGAAAAGCTAATTATCACTGACAACAAATGTCACATCAAACAGGTATTATGTGAGCTGCATGAATCCTGCCGCACTCGGCGGATCTCATGCAACAATTTTCACGACTCCGGATGCTAGATTACTTTTGACAGAAAACATACAAATAAAACATTACCAGGGCTTACAGGGAGAGCTTGCAGAGATACCCACTGAGTAAATTATTCATACATTGACTTACTGAAGGAATGAAAGCTTCTGTCTTCTCTCTAATCCCCAGCAAAGCTTTCGGTAATAGTGCAGCGCTCAAGAGTTGCCTCTCACAAGGCTCTATTCATCAAACTTTCCAATGTATGAAATCAGTGTCTGACAGGCTTTTGAAATCCTGCGGCTCCTGCATTATTATAGCGTTTAGCCTCAAACAGCCTCTCAATCTAATGACTTCTCTGCGATGGTGATTGCTTTGATTTTAATTGGGATGTTCTCGGGGTGCTGCTGCTTCTAATCCAGCTGTCTCCCACCAGTTAGACAAGGGTTCCTCACGGTGAGCCTTTATTTCCACTCTGAAACCCATCACAGGGTAGCACGGTTGCCCTGTTGAGTTAAGTCACGGGGGATAGCGGGGGAAGGAGCGGTGCCATATGTCACAGAGGGGTGCAGTCATAGGCAATTGAGAGATGAAATATAGAATCCATCAACGTGCTGGAAGTGTCAAATGAAGAACGTCCTCAGTCTCCGGAGACAGAGTTAGGGTATAGTGAAGTACCATTTAGCCTGTCCATCCTTGAAAGACTAAGCCATGACCCCTCTGGGGGAAAAATAAAGAGCAGGAAGGGCTTAGCTGGTGCACGCCTGTCTTCAGACATTTGAATGATCATAGCTGGGCAGAGTTGTTTGTCCTGCTGTCTTGTTGTGAGAATCCACATCGTTGTTACTCGCCAGCAACTTTAATACAAACTGTTGTAACAAGCAGACTTTTTTTTTTCTTTTGTTTTTTTCACATACGGTCTTGCAATTATTTCTCTGTGTTTGGCTTTGAAGCCTTTTCTTATTTTTGTCATGCACAAAATACCCATATTAAGTGAAAATCTTACCATCTGCCCAGACACAGCAAATGTATTTTATTTGACAGTATTTTGGCACCGGCGAGACAATAAAACAGATAGACACAGATGTAATTGTATTCCATTTTAGATGCCTGGTGCTTTTCGCAATGCAGCCAGAGATGATGTGTCCTTCAGAAGGTACGCTACGTAATCTGGGTCTCATTTTTTTAGTGCGGCGGAAAACTGAAATAATCTTACATAAGATCACAGGATTGCCATCTTATGAATTTCAACCAGCCAGTATATTTAGAAGATTTTACTTTTGATTGCAAGAAAGTTGAAATAATGACTTAAAAAGCGTTTTTGTTTCAAGTATAACTAAATATTTAAATGAGCAACATGTAACATTTTATATATGTTGGGGATCATCTAGTGACAATTTATTTGTGTGAATTTTACGTACAGGATGCACAAAGACGCCTTTACCCTTGGTTCAGCTCTCTCTCGTGCTGGCACGCGCTCTCGTCGATAATTTGAAGAGCTTATTTTTTGAAACGGGCAAACACAGAGAGAAAAATAACTGTTTACGGTCACAGCCAATTAACCTGACAAACATGACTTCAGAATCATCTTGATGCAAGAATACCAGTCCTGCACTGTGCAAACCTACTATTTGTTTTATTGGCTTACTCGTCTTACTAATCTAACTATATTATCAAGTTCATGAAGTTAGTTAGTGTTCCCCCCCTCCTTGTTTTTCTCCACCGTAAATTGAGTGTAATTTATAAAATTGTTTGTTACCCTCACCTCGCACTCAAAGCATTTTTTACAGTGCAGACCGCAGACTCATTTTTAACCCTCATGCACACATGCAAACCCGGATCCAGGAGATATGACAGAAACATCTATCACTCGTATTAATACCCCAAACACTCCAACGCAAAGTGAGGAAAAGAAAAACTTTTGAGTAATTTCAGACTTCTTTATTTGTTTCTACGTGGATAAATTTCAGTCAAAACAGCCAAGTCTTGCTTACTCTATTTGAAAAAATAAATAAATACCGCCTTTGTCATCGACCATCATGAAAAACGACCACCATCTCTGGTTTTCAACTGGCTAATTGGCTGTATCAAAAGTAATCATAAGCAGTAGATGCACCAATTTTGGTGTTTGCATGCACTTGTGAACAATTTCCCTGTAATGGTAGGTTATCCCACTGTTGCACTACTTGTAATTGCTCTCTCTCAGCAAACTGAACGGTGGTTTCTAAATTACTCAGAAGAAAATGGTCACTTGTTTTCTATTGTCACTATTAGCGAAAAGAGAGACAGACTTATCTTCAGTAATCATGACTCAAAAACTAGAAGCTTTTATATTATGACTAAAACTTTGAAGAACAACTTCTCAACAAAGTGTGAAGTGCCTTTCTGACAAAAGTGAGAACTGCTCATTAAAAAAATAAATAAATAAATAAAACAAGCATACATGATGTATTTTTTTCTTAGTAATCTACATGTAATAACTTGCCACATGAATTTGTAATACCAGGAATGGGCGAGAACTGCACCCAAAACTTAGGAATATGAAGAAAAGCATGAGTAATGTAAGAAATAGTAATAGCCTTTGTTTCTCATCAAACCCACAAAAATGGGTTTCAGAGTGCTGCTGCTTCTGCCCCTGAAATTAGCTCTAGCTGGAGGTAACCCCTGCCATTGTGAGTCATTCTCTGCTCAGTCAGTGTGATTAACCAGACTAAAGAGCACTGATGGATGGCCACAGTGATGGATACCCATACGCACATACAATGTGTGAAGGTGGTCTTAGCCATTTTTGGTTGGTGACCCCACACAAGCAAATATACAGTATTCCACAGTCCACTGCTGAAGCCTAAGTAATTGTCTGCTAGCTTTGACAATGTATAGTGATTTTTATTTTCCCTTTAGACAAATGTCTTCAGTTGACAAATTAATGAAAGATCCTCTCGAAAGAACGAGAATGAATGAAAGAAACCCTAGAGGCTGTAGGTATTCATTATACCCTAAGAACAGGACATTTATCACAAAGATTTAAAAGTTGGTAATAAATTTATGTTGGAATTGTATTTTTAAGATGCTATCAGTCATCTTGTCAGACTCCCTAAAATCATCTAAGCATTCCTCTAGATTCCACGGCTAGACAATCAACATGTTTTTCAACTTTCCCCGAGCCAAAGTAGAACTCACATTAATTGCCCGCACTGCAGAGAGAGGAGTCTTTTGTGATGAGAATGATGAGAGAGTGGCAAAAGCAAAGAAAAATATTCAAGACACTTGCGTGATTTCTTTGGAGCTGCTACTCAAACCGTACCGAAGATACCCCCGGCTATCAGTTTGCCCACACAAACACACTCTTCTTTTTGATGATATGTTCCCGCTTGCACTTTTGTGTCGAATCGCTCGTGATTTCTCGACTCGCCTTCCCTCTTTTCCCCTTTTCATATCACCTTTGTGTGCTCGGCTTTGTGAATATTTCTCCTCTGAACCTTTCGGTAAATTTTGACAGGGGCATTTTCTGAGCTGATTCCAAAAGAGGAAAATGTAAAGCACTACATCCATTATTAAACAACATCGCAACCTGGGAAGCCTCGATGAGGTATTTACATTTTATGGCCTATGTCGGTCCCTTCGGTAAGCAGTCATATCCAAAGCTCGTGGATGCTGAGGGAGCAAATTGACAAGTGCTCACTTTGTATTGTTATGCAAAGAGATTCTTCTTTTTTTTGCATTTAACAACATGTTTCAAAGAATAAAATGGAGAATTTTGTGCTTTTAGCAGGCACATTACTAAACCTACCCCTCAGGTTTGCCTGCGGTTAGACGTCATTTACACCAGAGGTTCAGGCGGGTCATGAAAAATGCTGTTTGATGCAAATTTTATCTTGCACTTTTTCTGCTACACGTGGTAGAGTGTTGCAAGTCCTTATAGCATCGTATTTCCCTGGCACACAATGGTTCCCTCTGCATCATTCCCAAGTATGTGATAGGGGACACTTTTATGACAAATGACAAGGGCACACGTGGCTTAGAGGAAGGTGTGGGATAATTTTAATCATTTTAATAAGTACTTTAGTGGCCTGTGAAACTGCCAATTTGCTGCCTCATGGGCTGCCAGTGATCTAAGTGGTCAGTTACCCAATAGGATCCTGAGGTTATAAAAAAAGGAAAAGGAAAAACAAGTTGCCTGTTGTTGAAAGAAATACTCTAAGACAGCAACAGCATATTTTCATCCAATTGTAATTTGTATGTCTTCTCTTAGGAAGATTAATTGAAAATACAATCACCATAATTCTTTCAAGGTTAATACAACACGTTCTCAATTAAGTAGAAGAAAACACACGGCCGTACTGTATTTGAGAAAGCTTTAGTGGCAGGAGCCATGCTATTTTCCATGCTACCTAATGATAAGCCTTCTCTTCCTCAGTTATTTGTAATTAAGTTTCTTTTCAGTATTTAGCTAGGAAGATGTCAAAGAGGAGAACAGAGGAGGGGGGGATCTAGTGAGCTGGGGGCTGAGGCTGCCCTAGTCCTGAATAAATGCAGAGGGTGAACAGGCTTAGTGAATTTCAAAGTCACCCAGGCGGCTTAATAGCTTTCCTAAATGACTCAGCACATTATTTCCAGTTGTACAGTAGTCCATTACACGGTGCGTTACCATACCCATACAGGGTTTGGTCTCCCTCCTTTTCTGTCCTTCTGGCCCAGGCCTGGCAAGTGTTCAACAAACCACTTGAGCCTGAATGCAAAATTAAGTCCCTTGGCTATAACTTTAGGACTGTTCTGTCTTTTTAGTGCTTACCCAGAAGCCCGAGTCCTGTCGGTGACACTCATAACCCCTTGCACTGCAAGCTCTGATGGCAAAGGTGATAGCTAAAATTGTATTGCATCGGCCACGGGCATGGATGTGGATGGAAGGAGACAGAAAGAAGGAGATAAATAGAGGAGGAGGGAGCAAGAGAGAGCAATTAGTGGAGCTCTACAGCATAATCCCTAGGAGACAAGGCCCATCAATCATGTTACTAATCCTTTGTTTCTCAATAAAGATAACCATGCTGCAGGGAGTTAACATTTTCTTAATAAGTCATCTCACTATAGTACACCTGAAATGCCAGATTGGCCCAGAATTATCCTTATCCTTGATGTATGACATTGAATTGATAAGAGGGCACAGAGACATACTAAACTAACTGTAATTTTGATAATACTGAGACTAGTCGAAGCAGACTAAATGTTAAAAGATTAGAATATATGGTTATCTGGTCAAATTATACGCAGGCTATTTATTTAATAATTACCCACACCGTAATGACGGCAGCTTTTGAAACCAATACACTTTTAAATAATAATAAATAGTATTAATAAGAGAATGAAATAAAAACTAGACCCCTGATTCATCTTTTGGAGTGCAAAAGTGCATGTTAGGTAAAAAATGCTTAGATGTAGATAAAAGGCTTGTAGTAAGAAAGTGTTTTGAGTGCTGAAATTCAGTAGAAAAGTGTTATAGAAGTACCAGTCCATTTTCCGTTTACTTACTCACTTACTTAGCACTTAGTTTCTCCTACGCCGAGTGGCGTATCGGGCAGCTAACGATCTCCATAGACGTCGGTCAGGGGCGACTGCTTCGGCTTCGTCCCAGGTGATGTTGACGGTTTTCAGATCATCCATAAACATTCAACACCATGTGATCTTTGGTCGGCCTTGCTTTCGCTTGCCAGTGCATGGGAACCATGTAATGGTGATCTTGGCCGGGCAATGAGGGGGTACACGTAGAATATGACCCACAAAGCGGAAGCGCCTTTTGGCAACAACATCGGCTGAGGAGCAGGTGCCTGCTCTTCGTAAGACCTCTTCGTTTGTTATCCGGTCCCGGTAGGAAATTCTCAGGATTCGCTGCAGGCCACGTTGTTGAAGCACATTCGGGCATCGAGCGATCGCATTTGTTAAGCGACAGGTTTCACTAGCTTACAGTGCAGTTGGAATGACGATAGAGTTCAATAGTCTGATCTTACTAGCTTAGTTAAAACACCAGCTTCTTTATGTGGTTACACTTGGGCAACCTGTACTTGAGATTGCAGTTTTTAGGCATTTTTAGCTCAATGCGCTAATAATGACAGTGTTAGCGTGCTAAGTATAGCCATTTGCACCAGCTCAGTTTAGCATGTAAGCATGCTAACGTTTGCTAGTTATGGTTTGACACAATGTAAATTTGAGGCTGTTTGGAATGTCACTACTTAAACATTTAAATACGTTTAATTATAGGGGATCATAAACAAACCAGCAAGAATTTAATCATAGTCTGCAAAGCATTTACTTGCTGGTGTCACTTACTTAGTTTAATAGCAATAATTTTTGGAGTTGTTGACAAACCTTTGCCTGGCGGAGAGGCTCACACTGACTTCAATGTAACCATGTGGCTAGGACGGCTAAATGCACATTACTTAGGTTTGTGGGAAAGCTTACGGACAAAAGGTAGGTAATAGATTGTCAGCAGTGGTCTCTTGTGTGAAAATCACATGTTTGCCTTGAACTGGACCACTCACAGAGGTAAGCGTTTCAGCAAGGTAACAGTGAACAATTGCTGACTAGATGCATGACTGTATGAATGGCGATCTACTGAATAAATCTTATGTTGCCCGCAAACTGAATAAGATTTCAAGATGCATTGCAAACTTGCCCTGGATGAAGGTAAATCATTGTTAATTGTACTTAAATATCTCAACAAATACGTTTAGGTAGAGTAAGTTGAAGATATAATTGGAAGCTTTACCTTTAAGGCATATGCTCTGGAATCATACAGTAAAAAGATTTAGCTCAAATATTCATTATGACAGCCCAAAGGCACAGCTTCAAGAATGAACCATCCTTCTGAGGAGCAAAAAAGGGAATGCCACGAGGCAAATAAGATATCTTTTGGTTCCTAGACTCCCAGCTAATATTGCATGTTTTCTGTTGAAATAACAACATTTTCTTCAGAAGTCCGTGCAGGTGACCTTTGTAAAATCAAGTCAGCCTCAAATTGAATGAATTCACTGGTGACCTTGAAGGCATCTCTGTGTCCAATTCACTCAGCTCTCCTCTATATGATACTTCTTGCACAGGTAGATCTATCCATCATGTTCTTTTGTTCACCTTTGTGTCAGTGACAACATTTTGCACCTTGTTTTTTCTTCTCCCCATTTCTTTTTCCTGTCTTTCCATCGCCCCGCAGCCCTCCCCCCCATCATTTTTGCAGTCTCCTGGAGAAGTCAGCCATGGATGTGTTGCTGTGATGCTTCAAGGTCAAGAGTGCTTAGCTGGATATTAAAGAGACAGATGGGTGTAGAGGCCGAGTGGGATGGCAACGCAATGCAATTATAACCCGTGCCCACTGTCCACCGCACACATGCATTCGCACACAGCGCGAGGGAGAGCGAGACCAACAGAGAGCGAGAGTGGGTGAGAAATAGATAGACAAGAGATCACTGCTATCTCAGAAACTCTGTGGAGACAATCTAATATCAGCATGAGTGTAAGTCCACAACAGTTAGAGCATGCACGCACTCATATACAAACAAATGTGCGTGCACTTGTGCACACACGCGTGGCACAGAGATTGTCTGATAGGAATTGTAATGGCTCATTAAAGCACCAAAGTGATCCTGTGGATGGTTCCAGGAGGAGGAAAACAGAGTGAATGATTGATACAGTGATACAGAGTGTGCTCCCTCCACCAGCCCATTAGGGGTGATTTAGAGGGACTGTGGAGTGCAACTGGAATAGAAAAGAGGCTCCTTTCTCTACATTTTTGATTCCAACCTGGTCTGTGACTGATTGAGAGAGCACAAGAAAATGACTATGTTTACCACCATCATAAGATCTCACTCTTGTTCATAATGGTATTTAGAAGGGAGTGATTGCTCAGGTAACAGCCGTGACATAATAGTTGGTGCAAATTGGTCCGCCTGCTTAATTGCATTTCAGACTGTTACGTGAGTTATGAGTGGCAGGGGGTCATGGTATGGCTGTGTGTCACCGTCGGTGACAAACCAGGGTGGAGTGAAATGGTAAAGCAAGCTGGAAGTTGTTCGAAGGAAAGGTGCGTGATCAAGGCCCGGTGTAATTTGCCCAGATAGGATATTATTCACTCTCACTAATGGTCATACAGTGAGACACGGTCTCTGGTTTCATTAGTTTCACATGAGATCTTTCGCAGTTACAATGGTCTATGCGTATAGCATCAATCTGACCCCGAAGTGTTATTTTCTGTGCGGTATCAGTCTTAAACATGCAGTGCTACTAGACTTTATTCCCTCATAGCACAAATGACCCATTATATACCTGTGGAGAATTGATATCATTGTTCAACAATGCTAATGAGCAAAGGATTTCATTGCCAGGGAGATCTTAACATCCACTCCTGTATGTCAAATGCTCCCAGTCCTCCCATTTTACTCGCGTTTTCTTATCAGTGCTCAACATTAGTTAGCATCGAAAATCTTTTGTTTACATACCAAACATGCAAATGACAGAGCAGGTGAGTGCATCTGTACCAGCATATTTTGTTTTGTTTTGTTTTGGGTTAAAAAAAAAAGGTCTAAATCTTTTGTATTTAAACACAAAACAACAGTATAGAGCAGCGGTCCCCAACCTTTTTTGCGCCACGGACCGGTTTATGCCCAACAATATTTTCACGGACCGGCCTTTAAGGTGTCGCGGATAAATACAACAAAATAAAACTAGTACCGGTACCGAAAAAAAGAAGATTTATTCATAACACACATGAAAAGACCCAGGAAAACCGAGTTAACGATAAAAAAGAATAACAAAATAACGCTGAAAACCGATAAAAACCCTGAAAACCATACATTTCACACCTGAGCTTCAACTCTCGCGGCCCGGTATCGAGGCACGGGGGTTGGGGACCGCTGTTATAGAGTATAAAAGAAGGATGCAGCTTGAAAAATTAAGCCAATACATGGGTGCCTTAAACCTGTAATGTTTTAATGACCTTCAGGAGATGACATCTGGTACCATAGGTAACTATGGGAAAATGGTCATCTGCTCTGACCTTTGTAAATAGTTGTCAGATAGCTTTTGCGTGTTTCAAGTCATGTTTGATAAAAACTTAAGTCTGTTTTGTAGATTTTGGTTAAAGGATGGTTATTCTTCCTCATTAGCATCATCAGCTAATGACTAGTGATTAACACGTCCACTGAGATGAAGAAAGTGAAAACAGGACTTCACAAACCAATGGCTGACATCATGGTGTCTATTGATCCGTACTTTCTATATTAGATTGGTTATTACGTATTCATATTCATATTCATACTACTAGATGAGGAAAAAGGGAAGTTCTTATGTTTTTAAAATTGTATAAGAGTTATAAAGCTCTTAGGATCCATATTGTTACTATTACACTGACAAGGACATTGCTTATCTTACATTAATCGAATTCATAAATCAAAATGTGATCTCGGTTTTTGGCCGTTATAGACAATGCTAACTTACCCTCAAAAGAGAAACTGAGGAATATACAAAGCAGCCACTGCTTTTAGTGTCTGTGTTGACTGATCTTAGAGGTCTGCTTTGAAGTAGAGACATCCGATTTTTCCGAAACATGCCGCCTGTGATTTGGTCAGTGATGGCTGATATTAAATCGCTATGTTCGAGCAGCAAAGTTAAAGATTCTTTTTCTTTCTTCTGTAACGCCTAAAAAGTGTTCAACATATTCTTATCCAAGGGCATCAGACGGTGTCATCCTTTTGTAGAAAGCACAAAGTATCCTTTGGCACTGGTCACAGTGCTCTTTTAATAACAAGCAACAGTGTTTGCATTACGGTGACAGCCATTTGGGAGCTTTGTTCATTTTTATGCTTTATTGTCAGTTTACTATTTGTGCTTTTACTTTGGGTTTAGGGCACAAAAACAAACGTCCCAAGGTTTCAGAAAGGATTGTGGTTTATCGTATAAGTTGTGCCTTTGCAACGCAAACTCTGCAGGCTGAAAAATGATTATACCCACTGCGTTTAAATGTGATGCCAAGGGGTTCTTTTAAAGCACTGATATGCAAAGACTTTGGAATATCAGACTCCTTTTTGTGATACAGCTCTAATACCGAAGGACACCTACACCTGTATATGTGTGTATCTGTGAGATGCCCATTTCTTCAACAAAGCTGCATTATATGACACCCTGGGAATGAGAACGAGTGACACTCATGCTGGTACATGCACACAAAAGGTTTCATAGTTAATGCACGGAAACAACAATTCAGAACTTGTTGTTGTATCTTTGTGAATCTTTGCTCATGGGTGTATTTGACACCCATAAGCAAAGATATACAAAGGCAGGCACAGATGTATTAGTTTGTTATTGATTCAGTTCTGTCTTTTTATTGCCTCATGATATCATCCAACATGTAACTCAATAAACCAGAACAAAGCAACTGAAGACATGACTGACTGTTATACTGTTTACAGGCTATTTGTATTTAAGGCTTAACTAAATGTTTGCTTTAATTACCCCCAAATTTACTTTTAACTCAGAATTGGTCTATTGAATCAGCGGTCTCACAGGACGCTTTATTGTAACAATGATCCTCATTTAAAAAAAAGAGTCTCAACCCCATTAGACATCACAAAAGCCGTATCAGCCATTGAAACACATGATCACACAATGACCCTTTGTCAGTATTTACTCATGACGATAGAGGAGGTGTCAGCAGCATGGAGTCCCACATGAGTCCACATGATTGTGGACAAAAGAAGAAGCAGCGGTGCTGTGAAATGGAGCCCGGCTCATGCTGAGGCAATTGAGACAGGAAATGGGGGTCGGTGCGGGGTCATGGCGTCCAAACTCAGCAATCTGAGGATTTTGTATTTCCCACAATCCTTTACTCACCCACCCGTTCCTGCTGTCACACGTGCGCGCGCGCACACACACACGCGTACGCACACATGATTGCACACACGGTTCAAACCCACTACGCCTCCCGGTCCTTCATCCCCCAGGGGTGAAAGTGTGATATCAACCAATCTGTTCCAACCACCCCCATAACCCTAACAGTTACAGCTGCACCACCCCCGATCCTCTCAGCTCCTTCTCCTACCTAGTGTGTGCCAAAGTGGAGGGACAGCCACGCCAAAACACACTCCACCGAGCTCCGGACCAGCACTCGCAAAAAGGGTCAGGAAGAAGGGTTAAGTGAGCCAAGAAGAGAAAAACAGCAGACATGAAGTCCTGCTTGGGCTCCAGTATGACTCATACTGATATTTTAACAAGTTTAGATGTCAGTAATAATCACTCAGCACATTTACAGCAATGATAGGCAACATATATGTATTTATATTTGCTTAGAAATGACAGGAAACTGTTGCCACAGATGAACGGGATAATGTGTTAGTAACAGTGGAAGCTCCATCTCTCTGCTGTTCCCATTTTAAAGTGAAATGTCTGGAAACTCATCTGACCATTGAGGCGAAGTTTGAGGCAAAAGCTGTGACTACTTAGCCAGCGGGAGGCCAGCAGGTCTGAGAGCCATGTCATTTCTTGTGTTGCTTTCCTCTTTCACGGAATTCTGAAACGGACATCAGCAGAAACATTGCTTTCAAATGATGCTCTAAATGCTTTTTCAGATGCTTTTATGACCAAAGGAATTGGCTTCGCACTATATCGTGTTCAATTAATTTATATCCGGTTGGAGAGCTCGTCAAACCAAACTGACCAACTTGATTTATTTTTAAAATGCTACAACATAGTCAGTAATTAATAATGATTTCAACATCAGCATTAATGTAGTTAATTTTTTATAATATCAATCATATGAAAATTATGTTAGTGTTCAAATAATTTTTATTACCAATTCATGTCATACCTTTTCAAGTTTTATTACAAACAGGAAATAAACATGAAAAACAACGAGCAACAATCTGCTAAAGAACTCACTGCGAGGTTTTTGGTGCTGCATTTTCTTTGTTTCACCAATATCTACCTATCCAACCTCCAGGAACTACTGCCAACTACTATATACACATTTTTCCTTCAAAAAAAGTCAGAGTTCTGACTTTAATCTCAGAATTGTGACTTTTTTAAAGTAGGAATTTTGATATTAAAGTCACAATTCTGAGATTAAAGTCAGAATTCTGACTTTTTTTCTCAGACTTCTGACTTTAATCTCAGAATTGTGTGATAGGTTTGTAGCTTGAACCTATTCGCTGGAACGTTGAAGACAATATAATTACACAGCAAAGCAAGACACGAGTAGGCAAAGTTCTTCATGTTTCTCGTGCACGGGAGAGAACCGGACAAACGCCGTTCCTTCGCTTGGCCCCAGTTGCTCTCGTCCGCTCCCCCGTAACACTGCTCTTTTATTGAGGTTACATGAATATACATAGGTTCATTAACACACGACATCTACATACAAACAAAGAGTACCTTGCCTGTGTGTGTGTGTGTGTGTGTGGGGGGGGGGGGTCAGAGTGTGACCCCATAAATGACTTCCCTAAACCTGCTGGTCTGGAAAGTCCAGCAGTTCATCCAAACAAAAGGCACTTAGACTAAAACAGATATAGCCACGTTTATCCTACCATAAAACAATAAAACAAGGAAAGACCTCTTCCCATGCTCCCAGGATGTAGGTGTGCGTTCTGGAATGCACACCAAGCCTTTGCAGCCTGCTAAAGATCACACATCCTATCACTACACAATTAATTAAACACCTCTACCAATCTAAAACTAATTATAAAACTCTAAGCATATATAAGTAGATATTTCTAAGCATAAATGACAATCAACATTACAAAACCTAACATTGTGATTTTTTTTTTAAAGTAGGAATTTTGATATTAAAGTCAGAATTCTGACTTTAATATCAAAATTCTGGGAAAGGAAAAAAAATAAAGATGCCCACTTTTTTTTTTTCATGTGTTCCTAATCCTCTTCCATATTGTACCACATCGAGTATGTCGGACAGCTCTTGAGCCATGTGCACATGACATATACAGATATATACTAACAGCAAACAAGCTGGGAGTCAGTGCTGATGAGAATTAGGGCTATATAAAGTATAAATAAAATTAAAATTGAACATTTCTATAATAGAAACGAGTGGAAAACCATGGATTGACTGGATCTTAAAACCTTATTAATGATTATTATTCATTTTTATCATCATTTTATTGTTATTTACTCGTTGATTTGTCAATTTAACATTTATTTGTGATGGTTATTATAAAGTATTGTTACCTCCATTTAGAATCTAGACAACTAAATGACTAAGCACACCTTCTTTTAAATCATCTCCAGGGCTTGAAGATGGTTTCCCTGTTGCTGGTCTTTATCATTTTGGCAATGGAGACTATGTTTGGATAATATCCCATATTTAAAAGCACAGAGTGAGCTCCATCTATGTATCAGCAAGCCAATTTATCAGTTTAACAGTAGTTTCGACATGTCCTCTGTGAGAACCATGGGAGAGGCGATGAGAGGAAGAGCGCGGGGGGGAGGCAGCTAAGAAGGCGATGAAGCAGAGCTCAATTTGGACATCAAACACAGAGGGAGAGATGTGAAGGCGGTCGCACGTGGGCCTAAGATGTCAGGAAGGAGCAGTGTCCTGACTCCATTTCCAGCCCTCCCATGGGAATCCCACGCATGTTGCAACAATGTGGCAACAGACTTCATCCCATTACCCCCGAGGCTCCTTACCCTCAGTCTGCTCTCGTCTCGAAAACTGACAACTTGACTGTATTGAACTTGTTCAAAGGGTTTCTAGTTTCCTGGAAAGACTGGAAGGTTGAGAAATTAATTATTTCTGTGTCTTTGGAGCTTGAGTGTTACAAAAAGGAACGATGCGAATGTATGAGGAAGTATTTCTAAAGTCAGACTGCATCAAGTTATTTGTTACTCTGCCATTCAACGGAGTGTGAAATGTACCAGTTTAAGGATACAGCCTAGTCAGTACGTTAATTCCCAGCAAAAGATAAAATTCCTATTGGACTCTAGCGAGAATCCCTCTTACCATAACAGGTTTAGACATGAGCTCTGACCTTTAAATAATTCACGCTACAAATTAATAAAATAATAACTGCTCACGAGTTATTAGCAGAAGCTAGATGGGTGGTGTTGCACTCACTTCAGCTCATTTTCATTAAATGTGAGAGCAGTCAGTCCAAGCACTCCCATGCAGAGAATATAAAGGGACCAATTAGCACAGCCATGAGAGGTGAAAATTGCAAGTTGCACCTCTGTAATCCTATGTGGAAAATACTGGGAGAGTTGCATGTAAGTGGAGTAGCCGTTATCACAAGCTGCAAGATAAATGGAGATGGCTCAGGGATGCCAAATCTATAAGCTTTTTAATGATTGGTAAGTCATGGTTTCCGGATTGGAATGAATATGGAAAAGATCTTTATCCACCAGTGGACTCAAGGTCACCACTGATCCCCTGTCCCAGGGGTGCTTAACAGGAACTTTTTACAAGGTGCAAATGATACGTGCTACCCTGCTCCATTTTGCATAGCCAGCATTGGGGAGTGTGACACAAGTCATATCATTTATCATTGTTTTCAAGGTGTACTTAGTGACAAAGGCGGGAAAGAACACAGAATCATATAGAAGCATATATTCTATAACAAACTGCATTTAGGATCTGAGCATGCGATTAGACAAGTGATGGGACAAAATTCTTAAGCACCCTAATTTCTATAGTTATTTGGGCTTTCTGGAGGTCTTTGAAAGTTCTTCTTTGGACATTGCTGGACATTGGTGCTCATTGTCAGTCCAGGCTTTTTTTTTTTAGCTAAGCCACTTAACCGGTAAATCATCTAAGCATAAAAAGCCAAGTAACTCCATTTAACTTTGTCATTATTCATTTTCCAGTATGATAATAAACGCGAAAAACAGTGAAAATGCAGTAAAAGCATATCTGGATAGAAAAACACATAGTGGAACACTATCAATCGCACATTGGTCTCCCCAGAGCCCAAAGTGCAACATTACTAAAGCAGTGTGGGATCATATTGGCAGAGAACACAACAATAGACGGCCAACATCTAAAGAAGAGCTTTGAATGGAGAACTAGTGAATACTACTTAAGGAAATTACAAGAAACAGTTCAGGCGATGTTGAGGAATAACAGTGGTCATACCAAATATTAACTTTCATTAGAATTGTACAGACTTTTTTTACTTATATATTGTATTTTCAAAATTGCTGTCCCTGCGTCCCATTTTCCTGACACAATATAAAGAAATGAGGGGAGGCTAAGACTGTTGCTCACCTCCTTAAACAGGCATATATAGGAATCCAAGTCTTTTGCATGGCACCTTCAAAAACACAGGGGCAATCTGAAATGTTTTACAGAAGACATTCTGCTTCATTCCACTTCAGTAATTTATTTTTCAGAGACGGCAAAAATTAATTAATGTCAATCTCAACTAATTTCAACAGATTTAGCCAAAAGGCTTTTTTCAGTCTCTGGACAGATTGATATATATATATATATATATATATATATATATATATATATATATATATATATATATACATACATTAAAAGAGAGGGAGATGGCAAAAAAGAACAAACAAAGGCAGATCAAATGTAATTAAATGTGCCAGAAGAATATTTAAAATTAAACCTTTTAAAGTGGGCAGCAAATACAGAAAACACAAAATTGGAAAAGGAGTAATTTATATTCACACAAAATTTATTTAGGGTCATGAGAATTTCAGTACTTGATAATTGGGTCACATACCAGAAAGGGTTAAAAGACGTTTGCTAATGTATTCCAGGTGCAGAACAGTGTACCTCAGAGGGACAGTTTACCCCCAAAATCAAATTTACATATTTTTCTCCAGGCTAGCAGTGCTGTTTATCTGTCTCGATTGTTTTGGTGTGAGTTGCCCAGTTTCGGTTATCTCCATTGTAAATGTCTTTGTTCTCTTGAATACAATGGCATGAGATTGCACTTGCCTTGTTGTGTTTTTGTGTGGAGGTTTAGGGGAATGTGCATCTATCTGTGATTGGAAGCTCAGACTTGTGACAGAACGTAAACAATAAATGTGTCCCCATTAGCTAAGCTTTAATGTTTAGCAGCCAGCAGGTGTAGTCTGGTAGGGAAGAAATAGTTTCTACATAATAATAACTGTTCACAGCAAGGTTTGCACGGTTCTATTTAAGTAGCTGGGTGATGATTTGTGGAAAGAGACATTACTGCTGAGCCATTTTTATTTGTTTTGGGTTTGCAATTTGAGCTCCATGAGACAGATGCTATTTAGTTCAATTATATTAAAGAGAAAGTAGACATCTGTACAGGTGATATCTCTCACCAAAAACAACCTAGGTGGATAAATAGCCCAGCAGGCCAAAGGATAAACCTGTATATTCGATTTTGGTACGGACTGTCCCTTTTTTAAGATTTCACCTTCAAAATACAAACAAATTTGGCATCCCCACCCAGTTTCAAATACCTATAATATGCAATAAATGATTAAAGCGTTAGCATAATGTGCATGTGTTGTGTATGCAGACCTCCCGAAAACAGATAACATTCATTTTTCAAATGAGACAAAGTGTCAGTGATTGATTTTCGCAGGAGGCACTCCAATAATGAGATCTGTGTTTGATGCCACTGACCAGTCTTTCCGGTGACTGATGCAGTGATTGAGTGATGTCACCTGCACCTTGATGAACATGTCACCGCGGCGACTGACAGGCTCTCCGCCACCTAATGCTGTCGCCATCCGCGAGTCACTCACCTGATTTACCGCCGTGATCGCTCCGCTTGTCCTCATCATTTTTTAAAAGCTCCTGAAGTGTCATTTCCTGTGCTATGCTTGACTTGAATCTGAGGAAATGAAGCCTGAGAGAGGTGAATTATTACCCATGGTGACTTTTAGACTAATTGAGACCATTAAGCTATGCAGCACAGCAAAGAGAGATTGCCGACTCCGGTGGCAAACACAGACGCCCAGCGCACACCCCCCCCAAAAAAAAAAAAACTGTGCCCTAATTTGTCAGTTAACCTTAAATGTCAAGGTGAAACTGCTGGTGAAATGCAAAGGTTGAATGTAAATTAGTGGCATAAAAAAACACGATCTCGTGACCCCAATCTGTACAGTTCATGGTCTGTGTTTAGATTTGGTTTTTAAATGCGTTATCTTTAATTATCTCTGACCCTAAGGCTGAATCGCTTGGTTAGTTCATTCTGTTAACAGTCTACCACGCAAGGATAGTTGTCTAATCAAATGTCACAGTTCACTTGCAACTACAGTGACCTGCATCATTCTAGTTTGCTGTAGGAGGGTCCCGAACGGGGTCCGCTGCATTAACATGATGTATGGTGGTGAATAAACCGCACAGTCTCTGAAATGGGATTCTTGTAGTCTTGCCAACAGATAATACGTGAAAGACTGTAAAGAAGATTTCATCCCTTTGAGTGTGAGTGAAAAAGGAGAGGACAGAACGAGCCAGAGAGCAAAATGGAACCCAAATCCCTGGAGAATAATATGGAGATCTGCCTAACATAAGATCCTTGTGGTAATGCAATTTAAGTTAGAAGGAAAAAATGTCAGGGTAATCTCATCAGTCCGTCAGAGAGAGGGATGTCAGACGTAGCCTGTGGCGAGCCTCCAGCAGGGCCATCCTTATCCTCCTCTCTGCATCGCTCTGTCTCCCCTCTACTCTCCCTTTCTTCCTTTCTTTCCATCTCAGAGCCATGGCATTGCTGCATTGTCCCCTTATCCTCTGTCAATACTCGTAGCCACGCAGACCTTGCAACATAGCCCAAATCCTAGGAATAAAAGCTGTGCAACATCAGAAACAAAAGGGCATATTAACAAAAATTTGCATAAGAAAAATCGCCTTTCTGTGTCAAAAACTGACAGATTGTGCCTCAGGTACCATATGCAGAATGTCGTGAGGTCAAAAAAGTATGAATAGGATCTGGGAAGGGTGAAATGACATGCAAGGGAAAAAACATCCCATCAGATGTTCCTTAAAGCCCCGGCCGTATGGAGATAGGATCTGTAAATCACTGGCCCCTGTAAGCTTCAGGGCATAGAGGAGGGGGCAATGGCATCTCTAAGGCAGTGGGTGGGTGTGGGGCATCCTCAGACAGGAAGAGGCATCTTTTTCTTTGAAAGCCTTGGGCTGTGCTTGCTCTTAGGTCACCAGCCTGTTGGGGGTGAGCAGCTCAACAGGGACAAAACCGCAGCAAGGTCGAAACGATGCTGGGAATCAGTCTTAGTTAATTGTGAATTCAGAAAGAGAAAGGATCTTTTGCAAACTAATTTTCACTTCATCTAGTTGTTTTCTGTTTTTCCTCGAAAAAAGTTACTTTACAGATTTAGAACCTTTGAATGTTGCTGGGATATGCTGACTACAGGCTTATTGGAAAAAGGTGGCAATCCATAATTGCTGTCAACATTCTCAGATGTGATGCCGGAGGACATTGGAGGGTGTGGAAAAGTGGCTGTGCAGCATATCAGAGAGTGAGATAAGGCCAGATTGTGGTGTATTGATTATAGATAGACATCTACTCTCCAACACAAGCTGCTGCTCTGCTCTCAAGCGTTGCAGAAGACTTGATATGTTTGGATGTGCATGTCCCCCGTTGATCAGATTAGTTAGTAGAATGTCTGGCTAGAGTAGTTATAGTAGTTTTGCACACTGAGGCTCATATGCAGTTAAGGCCTGTGTGGGGAGTGCTCAGTGTGTAACCAAAATGAACAAATCAGACAGCAATGCTGTTTACTCACTGCTTGCAATGATTAGACAACGTGCCTTATAGTGCTGTCCAACAATAAAGCCCATTATAGACGAGGAATGAAAAGTCGCCGCTCATCAGATCATTGTGGGGGGAAAAAGGACTGTTTGATTTGCCTGGCATCATTCCTATAGTGTTGTATGCACCAGAATGTATTATTATTAGCCTTCAAAAGATTAGTCCTGAAAGTAAAACTTTGAACGGACACAAATGGGCTTTTGTCTGCAATATGTGAACAAGGTTTCACTACATAAGTAGAAGAAAAGCTCCTTGTATCGGAAACAATGAAACTTTTGAAAGGAGCCCCTGGCATCCCTGATCCTCTGTCAGTTTTATACATTAACTGTGCATTTGAATGATCTCGGCTTGCAATGTACAGTAGCCTCTTTGTTAACTGGCTGTATTTCAAATGAGCTTGTTAACTTCTGATGGCTATCTTGTCCTTTGTGTTGCGCCAATCATGCAAAAATGTATGGAAAAAGAACCGACTTGACGATTGGCCTCTGCTCTGCCATTGAGAAGCTATGACACTATAGGCATTGTATTTTGTCTATGTCTGGAATAAAAGTACATGTTAATGTTAAAATCCAAGACTTTGTCCGTCACTTAACATAGTATAAAATATTAAAGGTGATTTTATTTGCTTTAGAAAAATAGAAATGTTTGTAAATTGCATGGAACAGTGGTTCAAGGGGACACTCAGTGCATCTGACAGTTTATCAGTTTGCGTTAGTCTTTGTAGGACCTTTATTACCAGCAATAGCTGAGGAAAAGCAATGCAATAAGGCACTACCAGTCAAATGAGTCATCAGTTTTGTAAGTCTCCTCTGGAAATGTAATCATACAAAAGCAGACAACAAGACAAAAGGAACAATTACACCAAATGGACAGTGAAATGGCAACCAGATGACCTGGTAAACAAAACATGCGCCATCAATAAATTGTCCAATAAAATAAAATCACTTGCAGGGAGCAGAGGGAATTCATGTGTGAGACCACAGGCTGACAACTAACCTCTCTGACACACTATAATTTCATGTCCACTGACTATGCTCTTACTTCCGTAGGGGCTTGCTGGGTAGTTACTGCACCAGTTCTTCTTTTCTGATTCATGAACGGTGGCAACCAGTATTAAGGCGCAACACTATCACATGTAGGCAGATATACGTATTATTAAATCAAATAATATCATTGTTTTTGCCAATACTGGAAACCAATATTACCACACACCTGTACTCCATATACACTAACCAGAAACTGAATTCAATTCAATTCAGTTTTATTTATTTTATTTATTTCACAATAACAGTTGCCTCAAGGCGCTTTTTATTGTAAAGACCCTACAATATCAGAAAGAACTTCTGCAGTCGAATGGCTTCCTATAAGCAACCACATGGCAACTCCCTTTAAAAAGGAAGAAACTTTTCAGGCTCAGGGAAAGGCAGCCATCCACCCAATCTGTTGGGAGTGATGGGAAAGAGAAGAGAGCTTAGAGAGACAGGACAAAAGGGAAACACTTATTAGGTGCGCCTTGCTCATACCATTTTGGACATCCTTTTGCTTTCAGAGGTGCCTTAATCTTTCATGGCATGAATTCAGCAAGGGCTTGGAAACACTGCTTAGGGATTTTGGTCCATATTGACATGATAGCAAAACACAGTTGTTGCAGATATCGGCTCAATTTGGTGAGCCCATGTGAATTGTATCCTTGGTTTCCTGTTTTTAGCTGACAGAAATAGCTGCTACTGTTACTGATGCATTCCTGTGAGCTGGAAAATCCCAATAAATCAACAGTTTTTGAAATACTTGTCCCCATTCTGATACTTGGTTTGAAATATAGGTCGTCTTGATGCTAAAATCCATATTGCTGCCAAGTGATTGGCTGATAAGACATTTGCATCAACAAGCAGTTGAACAGATGAACTTAACCTCTTAAGCCCCAAGGGGGTTTCTGAGCTTCCTGCTCGAAAATGTAATGCCCAAATTTAATTGATTATTTCTCTGCAATTACAAACTCTGTCCTTACAATCTTGGTATCAAAATAAAGCTAACACTTGAAATATTGAAGCAGATATTACTGTGTCAACGTTACTGAGACTGGAACACAGAAAAAGTAAGTAGATTATCCTTGCCTATTTTTTTTTTTTTTTTTCATTTTTAGCATATAACCCTTTGAAAAATATGCCTCAGATCACATTTGGTTCCAGAAATTCAGTAACCAACATATAAACATCATCTGTGCAAAGATTTATGTTTCTAAAGTGAAACAGTGAAAAATTACAGCGCTGTCAATACATGAATATCCAGACGTTGTACAAAAATGTCCAATTTTGGCACACAATTGGACACCATGCCAGTTGATTTTTTTAGGTATTAAAGAGCAGAAATTAATAAATTTTATTAACAGGCCTAAAAATGCTTTTTTTAAAAATATATTTTTGAAGAATTAACCACACATTTACATGGTAATGGCTCTTTTCTGCAGAGCGCATAGAGCGTTTGATTGGCCTCTGGCCCTCTAAACTTCGAGGGGCTGTAACTTCGGTTTCTTTTGGTCAATTTGCGTGATTGACACCTCTTTTTAAACGTTTGAGCCAATAGATTCACAGTAACGATGCCACGTTCACGTCACTTCAACCAATCAGACGTTGTGATGCCAAAACCCACGTGGGCCCAAATTTATTGCATGTGGCGTCTGTCCAGTCACGTGTCTGTAGGTGGGTATAAAATGGAGGTTGTTGACGGAAAACTGCTCTGACGCGGCTAGGTAGGCATGGTAACTACTGTTAATCATGTGGCTACCGGCTACTGGCGAAAATAACGGAGGAAATCGGGACGGTAAGCCAATTTCTGTCTTAGCGCATTTGCGCTGCTGTGTGTTTTTGCAGTCTTCTTTTGCGGCTCATTCAATGAATTTTGGTCTGATCCTGGTGAAACTTGGTGTGTGGAGTCAGTGATAGCCCTGCAAGCTAACCAGCCTATCTTTAGCTGGTTACACAAAGTCTGAAGAATTTCCAGTTCGGTTTTGTTTGTTTAGCGGACTTCTGCGCATTTACGTAACTGCTCGTTTAATCACGGCTTGTTTTCGGTGTGTTTGGTGGTTGTAAAAATGGTTTATATGAGATTTTAGCTGAGATTCTGAGGTTTCTGTGGATACCACACATGTCTGGACTTATATTTCTCAACCTGCGTTATAACCGGTTAAACGTGATCTCCTCCTTTTTGCCCCTGGTACCAGGGTCGTGGGGCTTAAGTGGTTAATGAACATTGGGTGTACGTTACTGGATGATGAACATGAACCTCACCAGATTAGGGATCTACAAATCTATACAAGGAAAGATAAAAGCTGCAATTTTGAAAATGGGATAAATGTACAGCAACGTTACCTTAAATTCTAAGATTCCATTATGAATCTGACAATGAGTTCCTATTTTCTAACATCCTGTTTCAAATGTCTCTTTCCAATTAAGCGCTCTTACATTTGCACACCTGAAGTGCAATACAAAACACTTAAACTTTGCATAATTGCAAAATTGATTTGATAGCCTCTCAGTGTACGGGAACAACTAAACACCCTTTTCAGCAAGAACATAATACTGTCTTTCCTAGTACTGCATACGTCAAATGCAATTGTCTTAGAAGCACACGGGGCATGGGCAAAAGTATACAGTAATGAAGGAAAAATGTACTTGTGATTGATCTCAAGCAAGAAAGGTTATTTATTGTGATGCTTCTGAAATATTGTACTGTAACAGAAAAAAATCCAATTCACATTGTTGTGTTTTTTTTTTCAGTTTTTCTTCTGTTTGAAATTGATTCTTTTTCATGTTTTTTCTGTAATAAAATCTGTATCAGTAATTTATCTCTGCAGTGCACTGCAGTCGAAAAATCTGCAACAAAAACTAACAACATTGAAAAAAAGAAACCATTAGTTAAGAACTCTTTCTCTCACTTTCCCTCCCTCTGGTTTTTTCTTACATCCCTTCTAACTTTTACGCACACGCATAACTGCACTGTACAAGCGCACAGTCTTGTACAGCAACACACACGAGCGAGCGCGCATACAATGCCGCGCATTGAAGCCGAAACAGAGAGGGAATTTTTCTCTCTGTGGGTGAGAAATGGAGAAGACACTGTGGTTTTGTTGTTCTGTTGCCCTCTTTTCTTCTCCTCATTTATTCAAAGCTGTAAGGCAGCAGTCTGGTGCCATCAATCTCAATTGGTCTGTACTTCCTGCTCCGCTCTGATTGGACATAATGATCTCCGGATGTCACTCTACACACTGATATGTTTCTCTCTGTGACCCATCTGCTTCAGTATTCTGCCATGAGCAGCCGGTGTGTTTACCATGGACACACAGGCGGGATCCTCCCACGCTCCACTCACTCCACACCACCTCACAATCCGGTGTTATCAGCGTCATCCGTCCTCCCGTTCTCTTTTCGGTCTTTATTGCTTTTGTGACATGTGATTAGCGCTTACACATGTGAAAAATACTTCCAGCAATTTTTGTATGTAAGTCGTGATCGTGGAAAGGGTCTCGCCTACTTTTTTTTTTCTTTTGAGTGACTAATGAAAGAAGCAGCCTTAGTAGAAAACAACTCCCCACCCCCCCAAAAATATACCCCTGCATGTTGTTGTCTTTACTTTTTTTAATCTCCAAAGATGAATCATCTTTGGAGATTATTTCATAAATTTTCCGATTTTCAATAACTTTAATTAATACAAGGATTCCCTGCTCCGGTTTCAATGCATTGGAAAGATTATAGATGCACCAACCCGGCTTTCTAATTCACGTTCCCATTATTCCTCCCTGATACTTTATAGCTCTGTAATTATGGCCCAATTTCTTTGACCATTCAGAGGAGCTCTCAAATTACAAGTCTTTTTTTCTTTTCCAAGTAAACAGGGGAAAATGCTCAGCCGTCTGTTGTCTGCCAAGCAGACCCTGTGTAAGTCTGTCTAAGTGGCTTTTGGTGAGGATCAGATAGCAGTCATGTTTCTGAGATTAGGAGGGGAGAAATGGCACAGTTAGGAGGCCGAATCTGTGTAAACCAAACCCCGAAGAACACACATTAGCACTGCGAAAACAGCGCAGGCAAGACCCACGCAGAGAACCTCAAGGCATTAGTGGAACACCAGAACGAGCATCGCGATAAGGACGGCGCTAAGTCAGACGATACCAATCTGTTTTTGTCTGACTTTCTACTTGACATGGAGGAGTGGACAGTGGGCTATATCGCTGACAGAGAGACCTTCAGCGTGGACACCTGAGGCAGTGATCAGATAGGATGCTTTTGTTGCCCGGCTTAAAAACAAAATGCAGCCGTGAGCAGCACGAGGAACAGGAGGAGCCGCATCTGGGCACGAAATTTGTCGAGCGTCTTGGGTTCACCGTGTAGAAATTGTGCTGAGTTACTGGACTAAAAGCAGAGCAGTACATTAGAGTATGAAGTTACACATACTGTTAACAATGAGACTCCTGGGAGAGACTGTAATGTGTTCATGTTTCAAAACGCTCTCAGCCTCGAAGAAAAAAAAAAAGAAGAGTTGTATACCAGTATGAAAACCGAGATAACCCAATTATCCAGCTATTATGTGAAATATATATACAAAAGTATAATTTTCAACTGGAATAAACAGGTTAAAGCAACCTGTTATGATCCCTTCCACCACTGTATTTTTATTCTCTGGAATCTACCAAAGTAGTTGAAAACGATCTTTATTTTTGATGTACTGGACCATGAAACATCCCCTCAGTTTTTTCTCCTTTCCTTTTAAATCTTCTGATTGGCCGCCTTTCTCAAATGTAAGGTTTTACAGCAGGTAGGTGGGGTTGTGTGCACGAGGTGGCCATATTAAAGACGTCAGCATCATACAGAACCAAAAATGGGGAAAACTGTGTGAAACAACAAGCTCATAGAGCTTTCATATATGTTAACTTCTGCCATGTTTAATGTGGGAAAAGCCACATTTTAAAATGTATATACAGTTTAAGATAAACAAAGAAATCCATAAAAAGAAGTCCACAGTTGTACATATGACAACAATGACACCGGTAAAATGCTATAGGTTACAAGACTTTGCAGAAACTCTGTGTTCTCATTAATGATGGAGCACTCGCCTCTCCTACAAGGTCATTTAGAAAAGTATATTCCTGTTTTTGTCAAAATGCCATTTAAAGGAAAAGAAGATTATGATTCAGGCATGCCAAAACATTTCTTATTCTATGGAAAGGGCCCAAATTTCTTGACAGCACTCTCCTGCCAACCCCTAACAGGTTAGGACACCTCTGGAGGTCTTTTGAATATTAGCAGAAATATGACTCATTTCCTACAGAAAGTAAAAAAAAAAAAAAAAAGCTGATGAAGTGCTTTTAGCTTTGTGACTAAAAATAGGACCATATATGCATGACTCTCAGAATTCTTGCCTAGTTAGTACCTTCTTCGAGATGCTTGATGAAAACAGGACCTGAAAGGGAATAAGATACAAGACATCACTGCAATAACAACCACTGACATACTTCATACGCATTTGATTTAGCATTGGTAAATTAAATTGTAACAAAGCTGAGAAAAGCTGTTTGCGTATTTTACTTGTGAATTGGGGGGTTTATGTTGTTATCTCATGAACAAAAAGCAGATTTCAAAGGATATTGAGGTAATTTACCATCAGACATCAACTAGTGGATTTTGTAATTCTCTTTTTAGATACTAGGATATTTATGGAGAACCTCAGTGCATTCTCATCCCAGGGCATCACATACTGCTGTTCTGTCAGATGCATCCAGCTTCTGAGAGATAGGCCCTTGGCACCGGTGGTGCCTTGATGCACTGGCTGCAGCATTATTTGAAACAGAGAGGTATCCGTTGTCTTTGGAAGAGTGAAAAAGTTTGAATTTGTTGGTTGGAGAAGTGGCAGTGGACTAAATCTGAACTGATTTCTGTTATATGCTCACTTTGTTTCCTTAATTTCTGATGACTGATTAGATTTCTTTTCTCTTAGGCCTGAAGCACATAGACCTAGAGACCAGTCATGTGACAACCACAGGTCGCAAGGGAAAAATGAGTATTCCCCAACCGGTTTGCGAGTGATTACTGGAAGAAGCATTTACGGCACTGAACCAAAAAAAAAAACCCACTCGCCATCTACTCACCAAATGGCAGTGAACACTTTTTGTAAACTTTTATTTTGAAGGTTTCTAGTTTGCACTCCATTTTTTTCCAAGATTCACTACGGCTCGGCAAGTTGTTGAGGAGTGTTTGCAGACAAGTCAGCATCTTCTCTCCACATCTGTTAGCAGTCAAAGTCATTTCAGGGAGATTTTGGCCTCTTTGTAACTGACTTTACCCAAGAACAGCCAACAACCTCCAGCTACTATTTGCCAAACAATCGGGGAACCCCCTACCTGTGGTTGTCAGAGGTTTCCTGAGTTGTCTCTGGCAGGTCTTTCCTTATTTTGTTTTTTACAGTTTAGGTTTTGGTGCTAAAATAACTTTTTTCGGTTTAGGAAATACCGTGGTTTGGGTTAAAATATGGCCTCCCTCTGCAGTTGCCCTGCATATTTAAAAATGATGCTTACCCAATGCATTTAAACGTGACGCCAACAAATCTAACGAGTTGGGAGTGAGAATCATCTCACCATTGCCTAATCCTGGTGCATGGCAAGTTTAGTGTGTAATTTTGAGACTCCAGCTGCAGCAACTATTTGATGCCTGTGGAATGAGAACTTGGTCGACATGAAGACAACCTCGTGTCCTCGTTTAGTTACTGATGAGTTAATAACTTAAGCACCGAACCGCACTCGTCTGTGACGTTGCAGCCGAGTTCATCCTCTGCTTAAATGAGGAGGACTGATCAGAAAGACAATGCAATATTGGCCCTTTTTAGACCTGTTATTTTGAGGTGCAGTCTGATGTGCTGATCAGTAATGGCTACTGATCAAGCCTAAATCAGTTGATACAATATACAAGCTGCTATCTGTGCACGCTAGCATTTGTGTTTTCTCTTTTGTTTTCTCAAGATAACAAGAAACAAGAAAAAATTAACCTGTGATCTTGAGATAATGGCTTTATAAAAATATCTGCAAGCAAAGGTTTTTCTCTGCTTCCATAAATTTGCAGGAGCACGGGATATAATTGCAAAATTATAAACCAATATTAGCAAAGGTGAAACTATATGTATTTGCTTTCGCAGTGAAGGTAAAGATAAAAAGCCTTCCTGTTTGGGATGGTTTCATCATCCTGGCCATGAGATCAGTTGCAGCCATTACTCGGGTTATTTTGTCATTCCTATTGCAGGATGAGGCTAGACTGGATTAGGGTTTGATATATGAATGTCACGTCCACAACAGTAAGAGCCCGTTCTCACTCCCGAGGTGTAACATGCCGACGTTTTGTCACGTCCCGCGGCGTTCCTGAGGAACGCAAAAGGAGACCTTCGGCGTTCTTATGGTACGCGGCGGGTTATGGCCGAAATCCAGTGCAATGATGCTCCCGCGGTAATAGACGTTCCAGCCCTGTATTCCAGCCCTAAACCTAACCTTATCCCTAGCCCTAACCATAACCTTTTTCCTGATCTTAACCAGGACTTTAATGATGTTAAATAGCGTGTTTCTAAGCGATTTGAAGAAAAAGAGCGAACATGTGTAGATTGAGTCCATATGGTTCTCATATTTCCTCATTTTTCCGAGGTCGTCATTTAGGAACGTGGTGGGTAGCCGAAAACGTAATATGTTGACGATTTGTCACCTAGCGTAAAATGTTACGCTTTGGGAGTGAGTACGTGTTGACAGTAAATAGAAGCACCTTTTTATAATGTATTAAGTAAACAAAAAAAAAGAAAAACAAAAGAAAAAACAAAAAAACATCCTACAGGTTCCTGACCTGAAGGTGAGTTGCTCCGGGTGTAATGTTTAAACAAAATAATAGCTTCTGGGATACTTTTTGAGCAAGCTTCCATAACAGCCCAAAGTCTCTGTGTCTGTTTAGAAATGTGTGCATGTTTGTGTGAGTAGCTGGGGTGGGGGAGGCTTCTGATGATCAAAGCCTTAAGAAGTCTGTGCTCAGCAGGTAGGGAATGTGTTTGGTGAGCTTGAAGGAAGTGTGATCCACTCTATATACAAACCCTGAAAATGTGGCGTATGATTCTACCATATGGACATCACTGCAAGGGAATTCTTAACTAAAGGTGGTGGGGAAGCTACTTAAAAAAAAATGTTTTTAAAAAATGAAGAAAGCTAACGCAAACAACCCAGAGGCTTACTTCTGAAACATTCCTTTTATGGGTTTTCTTAATATGAACAAACATTGTCCAGTGTTTATGAATAAAAATGATTGTTTCAGGGCATCTATTCAAAGACTTCGCTCCTCTCTTGTGATGCAGCAGCTCGACAGTGGACATGAGCGAGCGTAGTAGCTTGCGTCGAGAGAATGCGTTGCAACCGACGAAGGGCTAACATGATCACCATGTGTCATCCTGGCACAGGGCCTGACACGCAACTATGGCTGTTTCATAATTCATCAGACCTCAGCCGAGAAATAAAACAGCAGTCCTTGTCGAGAGCATTTAATCCAAGCACACTTTGAGTGAAGATGTCAACAATCTGTCAACTTCATTTGATGCTCAACTTGTCACGGCTTCTGACAAACACCTACACAGTAAAGTGACAGAGAACAAAAGAGGTGTGGGGAGAGGCAGGGCGGAGAGAAGAAAAATAAGATCCGGCGTGACAGCTGTGCGAACGTGTCACAGAGAGATGCACACGCCGTCTGTCTGAAACTCACGCCTTTGCATTTACAACGTCAGATGAGTTTTATCGTTCCCCTTGAAATTCCACCCATTTCCTCCAAATGAAATTCAGGTATCAGGTTTGGTCACTTCTCCACTCACAAGTGAAATATGAACTCCCCCCCTAAATAGCATTGAGTACTCTGTCCACAGAAAGATCGACTCAGCACTGTTAGATAATTTGCTTCTCTTGTCAATTTGCCTCCCTGGTCCCTGCGCTGTCCTTTGGCATAAAGGGATCACAGACCGGCCGGCTGGGTTGGTAAACATTTGCCTGCTGTCTGCAGTTTACTGACACCATGTCACATGATTTGCTTGCATTCTTTTATTGTTGAACCCATTTGCTGCAAAGTTGCTTGGGTGTGCCTAACTGTGCCCAGTAATTGTTTTGATGGTGTTCCAAAATAGCCGCTGACTTTAGTCAAACATTAAATGTCAGATGAACAAGTTATCCCAGTTTTTGGGATAGATATCACTACTAGAAAAGAAAAAAACACAAATGCAATCAGTTTTTAAAAAAATGGGACGGTTAACTGATTCCACAATGTGGACTACGGGCAGCGAAACTGATAAGGACAGTCATGATAAAGAAAAAGAAAATACACTCCATCAAATCTAGGCTTTGACGAATCAGAACATAATAAAAAAAATCTGGCCTCCATCAGACTTGATGTCAGTATTTATTTAACAAAGAAAAAAGGCAGAATGCAGAAGCAATGACTGAAAAACTTGGAGAACCACCTATAGGAGCAATAACTTTAAATAATGATTGTGGAGGAATTGTAAGGAACTCCTCCTCACAATGTTGCTTCAGTTCATTGAGGTCATTGATTTATGCCCAGCCCTCTTCAGCTATTGTCAGTCAAGTTTAGGTATTTAAAGGCCTTAAATCTTTTTCTTTCTTTCAGCTGTTCTATTGTAAATTTGCTGATGTGGCTGGCATCATATTCCTGTTGCTTGACCCAGTTTGGGCTCACATTTAACCCATTTAACCCTAGAACACTTTGGTATACGGGGTAGTTGATGGTCCACTGAGTGATGAGATCACATCTCCAATGTGATGTCATCTGTCCAAAGGACATTGTTCCAACAGTCTTGTGGTTTGTTCAGATGCAATTTTGTAAACCTAAGCTGTGCTGTCATGTTCTTTTTAGAGAAAAGGGCCTTTCTCCTGGCAACCCTTCCAAACAAGCCATACTTGTTCCGTCTTTTTCTAATTGTACTGTCATGAACTTGAAAATTTAACATGCTAACTGAGGCCTGCAGAGTTTGAAATGTAACTATTGGGGTTTTTTTTTGCAGTTTCTCTGAGGATTACACAGTCTGACCTTAGGGTGAATTTGCTGGGATGTTCATTCCTGGGAAGAATGGCAACTGTCTTGTCTTTCAGACTTTGTTATATTCTGTTAAGTAAAACCCTAGAACTAAAGGAGGGTATGTGAAATAGACATATTTTAGATGTGGATAATGAAGATTTCAAAGTCTAACTGGTGCGGTTGTATCAGGCTGTATCAGCCTGTACAACACAAATGATGAAACACAGGGAGTCTTTCTGTCCCTATCGTGTACAAGGATTGTCAAAAATATATATTTTATTTTTTTCTAATCAGAACAGTAAACTGAAGAGGAAAAGCAGAAACAGTTCTGAAAATTCTCCCTCGTAACTCTACAAAATGCGATGGATCAGGAATGAAACAGAACAATCACACACCCCTTTGAGCCGCAGTAATTTAAACAGCCTCTTCACTAAAGGTGCCACACTTAGCAACCTTCGAAAATGTCAGCAGACTCTGTTTAAATAACCGATATGGCCTCGTCCCAGCTCAGGGAACTCGAGGGTGGAAAGGGTTAATTATACAATAGGCACACTGCCGGCAGTGGAACTTTCTGACAGGTGTAATCAAAGGTCAAAAACTTCGTATCTTCTGTGTAGATGGAAGATAAAAGCATGTTTGTTATAGAAAAGACATAACTGTCTTAAAAGCTTGGGAGTGACTTTTCCAAAGCTGAGATAAAGTGGAATTACCCTTTAACCTGAACTGTCCGTGTTCAGTTTCTATGCCAACAACTAAAGAATCTTTGGAGTCTCACTTGCCAGCGTGTGTGTGTGTGTGTGTGTCAGTGTGTGTGTGGGTATTTTCTATTGACTGCAGTTGTCAAAAAAGAATTGTGAGATGTTACCTTGATATAGTTTCACTTATATTTCCACAATATGGCCTCGAATATGTGGAGTTTCTAACATACAAATGCTGATATAACTGCCTCATTTTGTTCTTTTAGGTTTGTTTTTGTTTTCCAGCTTAATGATGACCTCCTTCACTTGCATAAACATCTCTTTGGACCTCATAATGAGATGATGAAAAGTTATGAATTACACATTCAACAGTTGGAATCACTTACAGGTCTTTTGTCTGTTTTATTTGTCACTGGGGAAAAAAGAAAGGGCGCAGGCGTCGGCTGGCCATGAAACTGCTTGTGAGTGAACTGAGCAATTACGTCTGAAAATAGAGAGCTATGTATAAAAATGACTCTAATTACTAAACAGTTAGTGCAATACTTTTGTTAAACCCCTTGAGTTAAGGCTGAAAGTCTGCCCTTCAATCACATCTTGATTGTTTGATTTCAAGCACTGCAGTGTTGTACAAAGGGAAAAGTGCAAAAAAAAAAAAAAAAGTCAAATACTCATGGAACTAACTGTATATGTGGTGTACAGTTGTGAGATTTCCTTGTAAAAAGATTTAACACTCGCACTTAACCTTTAATTAACAAAGTAAAAAGAAGCAGTCATTTCTTTGATGAGCTAAGCTGATTCACACATTGAAACCAGGCATAACCAACACGCCACATGTAAATGAAAGCTATAATAAAAAATATAATGAAGTCTTGCCACTCAGCAGTCACCTTAATAACTCATTCCAGGCAGTTCTTTCAGACTAACCATCATAATTAATCACCATTCAAATCTGACAACGAACTGCGCAAAAGTTTTGACTTTGCTTCAAATCAGATTTAAAAATCCTTTTATTTCCTGGCATGTTAAACTTCCACTGCATATGCAAAGTTTCAGTTTAACAGTTTCATTTATGACTCAGTCCTGAGTTCCAGTGCAATCTGTGTCCCGAGCTCATTCCACTAAAGCACTGAAGGAGTGCCATGACAATTAAGAATATGGATGTAGGAAGCCTAGGAAGAAGATTAACAAAAGGTTAACTTAGCTACATATTTACTGCTGTGACAAGGAAATGTGCCTGCCACCATATGTCTCACACTTTCATCAGCGTAATAACACAATGGATTAATGTGTGTCTCTTTGGTCTTTCTGGGAAACGGGAGGACATTTGCCATCTTAGTCATTACAGAATTCTCCTATAGCTTTCTATTTATTATTCAGCGAGTGTTGTGTCCCTGCCTATTAATGCCTCCATTATACACATTATACAAAGTCCTATAAAAAAGTATTTGCCCCCTTCATGACTTTATTGGGTTTTTTGTATATTTGCCAAACTACAATGTTTCAGATCATGAGCCGAATTTTTAATGTCAGACAAAGATAACTCAAGTGATTCAATTCAGTTGAATTCAGTTTTATTTATATAGCACTAAATCAGCGGTCCCCAAGCTTTTTTGCGCTACGGACCGGTTTATGCCCGACAATATTTTCACGGATCGCCCTTTAAGGTGTCACGGATAAATACAAGAAAATAACACTAGTACCGCTACCGAAAAAAAGAAAATTTATTCATAACACGAGAAAAGACCAAGGAAAACCGAGTTAACAATAAAAATGATAACAAAATAACGCTGAAAACCGATTAAAAACCCTGAAAACTATACATTTCACACTTGAGCCTCAACTCTCGCGGCCCGGTACCAAACAACTCATGGACCGGTACCGGTCCCAGACCCGGGGGTTGGGGACCGCTGCACTAAATGACAAGAACAGTTGCCTCAAGGCACGTTACATGTTAAGGTAAAGACCCTATAATAATACAAAGAGAACAGGAAAAACCCAACAGTCATTTGACCCCCTATGAGCAAGAAAAACTCCCTTTTAACAAAGAAACCTGCAGCAGAACCAGGCTCAGGGAGGGGTGGCCATCTGCCACAGCCAGTTGGGGTTAGTGGAGGAAGACAGAATGAAGATGCACAGGTCAGGTAAATACAACATCATTTATTAAGGGGGAAAAAGCTATCCAAACCTACCTGGTCTTATATGGAAAAGTATACGCCCCCCATTTTTTTAAACCATCAATAAATTGTAATTAACCTCATGTCTTTTTGGAAAGCTGAGTTCAATTTCATTAGGCACACCCAGCTCTGGTTACTGTCAGACCAGCTGAATCAAGTAATTGCTTAAATAGAAGCTGTGTGAAAAACTGAACCATGCCACAATCTAAAGACACAGCCGAGAAAGAAATTCCAGCAAACAACAGTGAGAGGCATGAGATCCACAAATAGAGAAAACTTTTAACAATGGTGAACCTTCTCATGAGTGGACCAACCTACCAAAAATACAGTGCACAACTCACCCAGGAGGCCACGAAAGAACCCAGAACAACATCTGAAGAACTGCAGGCCTGAGGCTTCAGTTAAGGTCAGAGTTCATGATTCAACAATAAGAAAGAGACTGGGGGGGAAATGTCATCTTTAGTAGAGTTCCAAGGCAAAAATTCACTGCTAACCAAAGACAACCCAAAGTCTCATCTCACATTTGCCAAAACTCATTTTGATGATCTCCAACAATTTTTGGAAAATATTCTGTGAACTGACGAGACAAAAATCGACTTTTTCTGAAGTTTGCAAAGACTTGATTACAGATTTATGCTGCCAAGGGTGATACAACCAATTATCAGGAATAAGGGGCAATTGCTTTTTCACATAGCGCCAGGTTGGTTTGGGTGGCTTTTTTCCCATAATAAAGGAAATCATCTTTTAAAAAATATATCCCATGCTAAAATTAAATTTTTTTTTCATTGACAAATATAAGTGTGAAAAACATGTACAAGACTAAGAAATCAGGAAAGGGGGGGAATTTTTTTTTTACAGCACTGTATGTTGTCTAATATATTTAAGATTTAATTTTCTTGATTTTAGCTACACTAAACTGTGTAAAAGCAAAACACATATAAACAGAAAAATTACAGGTCTGGAGACACTGTATCATTGTAAGCATGTATAGTGTGTGCACTCCCCTACATGCATTTCATGCATTTTGCAGACCAATATTTCCCAAGTGCTTCCCAGCATTGTTCCTGTGATGTCAATAGTAATTTAACTTGCAGGGTGAATCTGGCAGAGCATTTTCAGCTGGTAGAGATCTTATTTTGTCAGGAGCCAGAGAAAAATATTCCACTTGTGGATGTCCATATGAGGCAGGAATACAACTGAGGCCTTTTTTTTTCTTTAGCTATTGCGATCATAGCTCAGTGTTATATTTCCACACTGCAATATGGTTTTTCTTTAACTTAATGGTCACCAAGAAAAAGTGTGCCACTTAACAAATGGACTGCTTTGCTCAATATGCAATTAGCCTATATCGCTGGTTGGAAGTTTTCAGTCCACCAAAGAGAGTTTTGACAGAATGAATATCTAAAAATGGCAGTATACTGTGTAGAAATCAATCCCCTTTCTCTCCATTGATTCCATTAAAAGCCTTTTTGGAGATTGATTACACTGAAAGCCTCCGTCTGCTTAGGATTACAGTTGCACAGTTCCAATCTCATTTTTTACAGTCCAAAGATATGGGCGTTTATTCCATTACACTGCAAGGTGCAATGCCTGGAGAACATCAGAGACCACCCTTTTCTAAGAATAATATTTTGTACAGATAGTAGAACATCCGTTTGAGTATTGGGTATTGCCCTGCTTTCTCCGATAAGTGTTATCACTCTTGTCAGTCCCTTTCAAGATCAGTTTTCTACTATCAAGATATAAAAAATGCATGATTCGCAAAATCTGAAAACAACATTGCAACGTGAAGCGATCCGCGTGTTTCCAACTCATTGTTGTGCTGCTGCTTGCAAGCACTGACCATAACACACACACTTATTTCAGTGAACTGGGCAATGTGTGGACTTGCATTGTTTTCTGGCAAACCTGAGTCTGTGAATGTAATATGCAGTAGCTTAGAGGTCTAAAAAAACCGAAGGAAAACAAAATAAATTGCATATAGATTTCTTTGTATGCCGTTGCTCTCCATACTGCTCCCTTATCTCTGTAATGGAATATTTATCAGTAAAGAGCACAGCAAAAATAATGTTGCTCATGGCAACTGAATGCATAAAACATTTTGTTATTTCACAGTGTTTGTATATCGCCAAAATAAATGATCAAGAATATTAGGGCCTGTACGGGGGGGGAATCCTTAGTCAGCAGCTTTTGGTTGAGGGTGAACTTGGGGACAGTGTCCTTGCTAGGCCATAGCGTGATTCATTTATCTGTCACTTATTTCTGCTGAGCAAACCACTATCTGCTGGTGGGATGTTTATGAATACATCCTCAAAATGATACGAAAGCAATAACACTTCACAAGATCCGGGATATTTCGCAGAAAAAATCGATCAGATATGTCTCTTGAAATTGCATTTCTCTCACTCGCGAGTTGTTTAATATTGTATGCATTTCACTGCTCTGTTGCTGTGCGTATAGGAAGGAGGCAGCTGCGTTTTGCATATGACTGTGCGTGACCTTTCGCTGGTCCTCTGTACTGCTTAGCACAGAATTCTGGCACGCTGGGTGTTGTTGCTGAAAAGATAAGCGCTCATCCTGAAATCTGTCTCTGTGATGCTGGCTTCTCAGTACCACACTTGCATTTTAAAAGGTTACTCTAGGATGCCAACTTGACTCTGCACATTGCCCAAGGCCATGCTGTCTTGCCAGCCCCTCCCTCATGGCCCACCTCCTCTGGCTTCTACCAATAGGATGTGGATCGGGAAGGTGATGTGGGACAGGGCAGGAGGTTTATGGGTCTCGCTTTGAGTGCCAAGCCGAGCCAGAGGACAGAAAAGTAGAAGAAGAAAAATGAATATCCACCCAAACATTTACTTTAGAATGGACTTACAACATCTTTTTCACATAGTCTAAGTGTAAAAACAATCCCTTATGATCAGTGTTGGGGAGTAACGGAATACATGTACCGCCGTTACGTATTTAAAATACAAAATATGAGTAACTGTATTCCGTTACAGTTACCGTTTAAAGAGGTGGTATTTAGAATACAGTTACTTTGTTGAAATGAATGGATTACACAGCGGTACTTCCCTGTTTCATATTGTGGCGGGTCAGGCCTGTTTGGGTTTTGTTTGACAGCTACGTTCTGTTGTTCCAGGCGGCAGCGTTACAGTTGCCATGGTTACAGGGTGACGCTCTCTCTCTGCATGTTTACTGGGTGAGAGAGGCCTTTTTGTTGTTGTTGTTGTGCTAAGCTAATAGGCAGAATGTTACAGGTATAGCACTAAAGAATGTAGCATCATAGGCAGTGTAGTCCGTGCTGCAGGGAGAATGGACTGCCATACCCGTTATGTGTCTGTGAGCGAGGGAGGGAGAAAAAGGAAAAGTACAGCTGTCATCGAGCAAAAACGGGAGCTGGAAGCATGTAAATATAATAATAACCACTGCAGCCAAGAAGAGTGCCTGACGAGCCCAGTTGTAAGTAAGCTATTAAGACTCGACTGTACACCGTGTTCATGTTTTCCTCCAAAAACAATAAGTTCCGTTGGAGCAGCCTTTCAACGCCTCTCTCTGTATCTCGCTAGCAAAGTTGACCCAGACAAAGTAAAGCTAGTTTTCAGCTACGAGCCGACACAGAACCCACCGTATTAGCCAGAGGTCCCTTTACTACGGTTCGGAGCCGCGGACCTTCAGTAACAGTAATAAATCACAGCAATAGTACATTCATGTAGTTGTAAACAGCATGATAATATATTAAGTAATCCAAAGTATTCAGAATACGTTACTCTCATTGAGTAACGTAACGGAATACGTTACAGAATACATTTTGGGGCATGTATTCTGTAATCTGTAATGGAATACATTTTAAAAGTAACCTTCCCAACACTGCTTATGATAATACATGAGTGCTCAGGCTTTGTGTACAAATGATGCTTTTAAGGACAACAAGGATGTGTGGCCTGTTAGCTTCCCTCATAAATCAATTAAATTAATAAGGCTAAAAAAAAAACACCATCTACAAACAGCCACATTTTTAAATACTGTCACACAAAATTAAAGACTCAAATGTAGCATTTAACCATACAGCGGTGGCTGAAGTTTCATTATAAAGTGCTGTGCATAGTGCAGCATGTTGCCTTTGTTACCTACACAGCAAGACTCTAGCTTCCTTGCGGTTCTTGTGTTGTCACACGATTTGCTGCGGTTTCCTTCCTTAATTGGAATTTCTGCCACACAGCAGACTGAAGACTTGACAGCGCGTCCGCATTTTTAGTTTTGCCTGAGTCCATCTTGTCACTAACTACATCTGCACAGCGCTGGGTTCAGTTGGTCTCAGTGAAGGTGTGATTACCCTTTGCTCTCTAGTCTTCAAAGGATTCAAACGAGAGAAAAGGTAGCATTTTCATTTCCTAGAGAAAGGCTGAAATCGCAAACAGTTTATATACAAGACAAACTGCAAATTGCTTCAGCATATTACACCCACATTCGGCTCACTAGGAATTTTGTTTATACTGGACAGTTTTACAGCACACAAGGATGGGTGCCCATCCCATCCATCTGTGCATAATGTGTCCAAAACGGAAGATATCAATGCGTATCGTGCCTCAAACTGCCTAATAAGGCTGCTGTTTTCAAACAATGAAAAGTTAGAAGGAAAAAGTTCCCATTATTCGAGGTGTATGTTAGTAAAATGGTCACACACCCATGTATAGATTAAAAGAGTTATCGGTTGCTGTTCCTCCTGCATGCTCGCCATCAGGAAATCCTTTCCTGATGCAATTCCAATGTAAGAGATAAGGGACAAAATCCGCAGTGCTCATTCTGTGCAAATATGAATTGTAAGCTTCATCCCAAACTAATATGAGGTTTGCGCTGATGGATTAGTCACAAGGGTATCTTTCAAAAATTAAGTCTTTCTAGGACAAAATTTCCTCTTTGTGGTCTTCTTCTTTTACCACAGCTCAGAAAGCAAACGCTGTCCATCGATGTGCAAAAAATGAAACGTGATATTAACAGGACTAAATGTGGGAGGTTTCCACTTGGTTTGGAGAAACCTCGGAACAGTAACTGTGGATTTAGTTACCTATAAGGAGTACGGCTCGACTTGTGGAAAGTTATTCTGTTTCTATATAAAAACAAGTAACGAATGTGAAAAATGGACGCAATATAAGGCGGGGGCATGGAATCCAACCAATGAAATCGAATGGAAGTAGAGACGGTCTAACAAATTGATGATGATGATTATATTACGATAACTGTTATTCTAAGCTTCACTGGAAGCCACACATCCTCGATATATATTTATATTAGGGGTGCAACGATACACAAAATTCACGGTTCGGTTCGGTTCGATACTTTGGTGTCACGGTTCGATATTTTTTCGATAAAAAAAATGTTCATGCCTTTTTAATTTGTCATTTATTAAAATTATAAATATATATTTTAACTCAAAAGTACAGTTTTTAAATTTAATGTTGCTGAAACAACAAAGTAATAAAAAAAAATACATCTCTCTGAATGAGAAATCACTCATCTTTGGAAAAGAGAGTTTATTACAGAGAAATGGCTCTTTCCAAAATAAAAGCTATACTATACGCTTCTTCTGGGCTATATTCTCAGCAGCATATTAAACATATCAGGTCCCCATAAGGAGAATTATGTGCTAACGGCTGTCTAAATGACTCGGGTAAAGTTTGTAGCATGTGTGCTTGTTGTTTTTGTCTGCTTCCACTTGTCTTTGCACTAGGATGATGTCGGAGTAAATGTGCAGTCATATTAATTGTGTTCCCACTAGTGCTGTCAGCGTTAATCTCGTTGAAATGACGTTAACGCCACAACACGGCAAATCTCCGTTAACGAGCTACCGCGGATCGCCCCGTGCGTGGGGCTGGACGGCCAACACGTTAACGAGCTAACTGCGCTAATGCACTAGTTCCCACCCATGTAATTGAGCATTGCGTGGCACATCCAACATACTGTTTTACTTTAGTCCATAACGCGCTTACCTTCAGAGTCATATGTCACATGAAAACCAAAATAGTTCCAAACGCCAGATCTGAATGAGGGTGGGGGAGGTTCAATTTGCCATGTTGCAAGGAGAGCTTAGCTTCTGTCTCGCTAGCTTGCCCTGCGCTCAGTGAATCTGCGTTCGACTACTCCGCCTAGGCTGCTCTGTCGAGCGCAGATCCACTGAGCGCTCAACACAGACAGCATCGTCAGAAGGAAAGTTGATAAAATAAATTAAAAAATTTGTATTGTTCGATACATATGCGTACGGAACCGAAAGCACTGTATCGAACGGTTCAATATCGATACGAGTATCGTTGCACCCCTAATTTATATGTATATATTTTTTGGTTTATGCTCATTCAGTGTCCTTGCTGAAGTTCAGTACTAATGGTTTTCAAAGTGAGAAAACTTGTAGCATTATATTTAATATTTATCTGCAGTATTCCTGACAGTCGTGATGGAGACAAGCTAGAGAGGAGATATATGTCTGGCTGGTCCCAGATGGTCTCGCATACATGTGAATATGTACATATATTATCAGGTCTATTTCACTAATGTGACCTTTTGATTGTGTTAATTTACATATGCTTCAAGCAGCTTGATGTTTATAATGTAATATCATTACGTCAATATTTAATGTATTTAGTAGAATTGATTTAAAGCTTGTTTTAATTTATTGCTTTTACTTGTCATACTTTTTCTTGCAGGCATTTCTAAAATATGAATGCAACCTTCTTTTATGGAACATTTTGAGAATATTTGTGGAAGCTTTAAGTACTCGTTCAATATTTATCTAGCAATTCGATTGATTTTTGTTTCCATACAAAGTTGGTGTTTTTTTTCTTTCTAACTTTTACGTTTGGTATTGATACATTATATAACCGGGGGAGCGTTACTGGCTGTATGATTTTAGCCAGTTCTTATAGAAGATGGCGTTTTCATGTCATTTCACATTTTCCTGATGAATTGAAACATAAGAGTATTTTTTGCAAATTATGGTTCAGGCACACTAGTGCAAAAACAGAACGCCTGCTTCCTTGTGACTAGTAAAAATCAGTGGTTGCCTAGTGATTGCACTGAATTTCTTTCACATTCAGAGACCAGTTGCATGTGTTGCACTCTGTGGGCGATTGGATAGGTCGACTGGTGGGAGGGAACCTGTCTCCAAACAATGTCATTTCTAAATGCAGACAGATTGTAGCACATTGAAATAAGAAACTCAATTGTTTGCAAATTAGTTGTGTTCTCATTATATATCTATACAAAACCAAGGTTGCTAACTACATTTTGCAGTTAAATTGCTGTCCTGGAGCAACTACATCACTATTTTTATAGTTCTGTTTCAAACCTATGAGGTTCTGGCTTGACTCTAAATGAAAGTAGGTGATGTGAATTTCTTTTTACTGTGTATTACTGTGAATGTAGATGGCAACAGGTTTACATTTTTGTGTTGATTCACAGTTAATTGCTGTATTATCACGAACAGATTGCATGTAATTTAACCCTGGAGAACCAATGGGGTCAGAGCCGACCCCATTGGTTTTCTAGGAAACCATGGGGTCAAATTTGACCCCATGGGTTCTCCAGGGTTAAACTTGAGCCTATTCAGTAACAGCGTGTCATACTGAGAGCAGAGTGACTCCACCTTAGTGTTGTTTTATTGCCTTGATGCACAGAAGTTGCTTTGAAGGTGATAACCGACCGTGAGAGATCGAAAAACTGGTCCCCACTTTTAAAGCAACATGATTGCAAGTTCATTGCACACGGTCATCATAATTTTGGTCATGCCACGATCTCCAGCAACTGTCTTTCCAAGTTTGACTGCAGTATTAAACAGTGTGGAGGAGTCTGTTTGCAGTAGTGGATCTGTTTGTTCTTTTCCCACGCACCTGTCTTATAAAATAGTGTTTTTTTCTGTTAGGTTTAAGGTTAGAATTAAACTTATGATTAGGCATGAGGTTAGGGGATGTGTGGTTTATGATCAGTGTTATGTCCACATTCACACATGTGGACATACACATTCATACCTACTAGTGATGTGCGGATCGATCCTGAAATATCGATTCCTCCGATACCAGTCATTTATGTTCTAGAATCGATTCTCACATTAAAATATCGATATTTTAGTAATTTAGGGTTAATTTGTAGTTTATCATTAACAGGAACACAGTGGAAAGAAACTATAACATTCGGATTGTCTACATTCAAAGGAACTACTTCCTCTTCCGCCTTTCATAGTCATGTGCGAAATACGGCTGTATAAATGTCTCGCAGCCCCTTGGCGCGCGCACTCACAACAATGGCTGAGCGTAATTGTGCGGACGTATTTTACCTCCACAAACAGCTGAGACGTGGTTTGCGATACATGTGGCAAAAAAGTGCTCCAAGAGTGAGGTGTTGTGGCCATACTTTCCCAACCTTGACACCTCAGAATTAGGGAGGCATTCAAAAGGGCTGTTGGGGGGGGGGGCGTGATAAATACATTTTACAGTGTTTATTTATTGGATAAAATACGTTAAATGTCGCCGTTATTATTGGCCGGCCCGGAAACAGCGGGGGTGTCCAAATTCAGAGGCTGCTTCCGCCTGAGGACCCGGCCTTCGCGGTCTAAAGAAAGCCGGGTAGTACGTCACAAGCTCCCTCGATGGAGTGAAACTGCCGTCTGCTCCTTCCTATCTAAAATATAACCGGGCGCTGGCGTAAACTCTCGACCGTCTCACACTTTCTTTAATTAGTTTTCTGTTTGATGTTTATTCAGCTGTGTGAAAACCCCGGAGGAACCCACCCGATGGATTAATAAAGTTAAATTTAATTTAATCTAATCTAATAAATTTAATCTCAGCCAAACCGATTTACTCACGAACAAATAAAACACTGAAAAAGCCAAACAATAACATTTTTAAGTTATCAAAGTGACTTATATATCATGTTTAACCCGAGTAGCGAATTGGCTGGGCCGCGCTATGAATTCTGCAATATGGTTTTTCAATTTTGTTGTCCAGGTGGAAATTCGGGAGAATGGTGGCTCCGGGATTCTCCCGGAAAAATCGGGAGGGTTGGCATGTATGGTTGTGGCAACATCACTAACCTTGTCAAACACCTCAGAGTAAATCATATCACAGAATATGAGGCGCGTATGTTGAGGTGAACTGAAGAGGAGGACAGGGACAGGTGCTGCTAGGCGGAGACAGACGTCTCTCACAGAGTCCTTTAGTGCTGCAGGCAGGCAACGTGTTCAAATAGCCACAACTTCAGTTTTTTATTTCTGTATGATGAACTCTGCATTATTAAGTGATAAGAACAAGTAATCTGATGTCCTGTAATCATTATGACGCTATAATTTGAGATACAATAAATAAAATAAGTTTTTGTACAAAGTATCGGTATTGGATCAGTATCGTCGATACCACCCTGAATATTACTTGGTATCGGATCGGAAAGGAAATCAGTGGTATCGCACATCACTAATACCTACCCCACAGAGCCTGCTAGATTACTCCCATCTCTGCTGGCACACGCTGCTATTGGGAACACTGGGCCTGTGTGTCCTGCGTGGTTGGCTGGCCAGTGTGCTGTGTGTCCTGGGGGGGCTCGAGTCACTAGGCTTAGCTGCTGCTGCTGCCACTGACCACAGCCATCTGAACTCCTTTCCTATTCTGACCCCAGGCAGCACACAGTCTGCTGCTTCATTAGGTCACTCCGCCACCTCTAGCTGGCGGGGGAATTTGAAGGCAGGTCCAGTCTGGATTACCATATGGCTTCTCTTGGTTATGCTGTCATGAAATATGAATCCAACACAAAGAATACTGCTCGGAACGTGCTCAGAAGTGTCACTGCCCAGTTCAGTACTGCAAGAACTCTGGGTGCCATCGATGATGCAAAGATTTCATCAGGGTTGAAAGTCTCGAGTTTTTTTTTTAGTTGGGAGTCAATCAGGGGAAAAGTCCACATTGTTTACTTTAGCTTACTGCCACTGCCCTTTATTTCTTCCTGTGTAAATGCACAATAAATGTGCATTTCTGCTGGAAAATTCAACATCTCATACGTGCAGCCCACAAAGGGAAACTAAACCAAAAGAAAGAAGAGATTCTCCTACATCATCCCCAATTAGTGCAAAAAATATCATTGAAATGCTCTGCAAAACAGACTTTTAAACTGCAGCCGTGGAGTATCAAGGTAGGGAAGTTGTAAAGGTCAGCTTTACTCCTTGAAGCCCAGATGGTGGAGTTTACATGCCTGGGAAGTCTATATAATGTGTGTACATCATATTTCTATATTGTACCATGCTGTTTTCTGTTTACTGAAATATAAAAAAGATCGCCTACAAACACAATCATCCTACTATTTTTTCCTCTTTTTTAATATGCTGTAGTTGAGAAAATAGAAGGTAATGGGGACATATAGTAAAACACTGGAAGAATGACTGGAAATGAGTTGCAATGTCTCAGTAATCTGGGAGTATATTTCACCCAACTGGCAGCCTTCGACTGCATGATGAAGAACTGGAGCGGCTTCGGATTCACGTTAATAAACTTCTCCGGCCCCGTTTGCCATTTCTGACAGGTGTTGGCCCTGTGTAAGAAAAACAATATCTCAAACTCCCAGCCTAAGCTTTGAGACAACCTTTGGGGTGTTGAATGTCACCATCTGTTGAGGACCTGCTTAGTTGAAGTCATTACAGCACGTGGAGGGAGAGCTCAGCTCCAGCTCTCTCGTGAGGGCCACGGTTTATTGCACAGAAACTTAGGTGGGCCCTGATCTGATTTCAGAGGCTCGGTTGGTGATCGTTGGGAGCATTTTGGTTGACATTATCCACTTCTAATTGTAGCACACATTCACTCCCTCAAATGCTGAAGTGATTTACTGACCCAAACAAATAATTGGATACAAGTGCAGTCAGGTAGTGAGAGCCAGGTACATTACTGCCGCATTTTAGACACTGACATGGAGGCTGCAATCTACCACGTAACTACAAAACAACAAGTTATAGCTTTTGAACAAATAAAGCTAATTTCTTTGGTTTACGAACGTAAGCATTTTGTTTAAATGCTAATCAGCATACAAAGAAGTCCTTTAAACTAGCTGGTACCTTTATTTACCTCAAAAACTAAGAATTTAAAGGCTTTTTGTTGAATGTAGGGATAAACAAGTCATGATATGTTATCACAGAGATGCCTTTATATTCCTCTTTTATAAGTATATTTAATTATACTTTACTCTGATGCTTCTTGTTGCTGTTAGCATGCATTTCTTTGGCACTTATTATTTTATTTTTCTCACTTGTTTAGGGCAGGATGTATGGATGACCACACTGTCCCAATCAAACACAAATACAGCAATAAATAAAAATTATTTAGCAAATTCACCTTTTTAGTACCAAGTTAGACACACTTTTATCATAGGACGAGTCTTAATTCTTTACAGCACTGATACAAAAAGGTGCTGGAAACATTCCTCTGAGATTTTTGTCCATCCTGATCTGTGATCTATGAAGTGCATCTTCCATTCCACTGCATCCCAAAGGTACTCTATTGGATTGAGATCTTGTGACCATCTGGTGAGGTCATTTGAGCACAGTGATCTCATTGTTGAAGAAACCAGTTTGAGATGATCTCAGCTTTGTGACATGGCACGTTATGTTGCTGGAAGCAGCCATCAGAAGATGTTTACACTGCCATCAAGGGATGGTCAGTCAGTAACAATACTCAGGTAGATTGTGTGCCAAGAAAGTATCTCTCACATGGTTACACCATCACCACCAGCCTGATCTGTTGATACATGGCAGGATGGATCTGTGCTTTCATGATCATAACACCAAATTGTACCTCTACCATCGGAGTGTTGCAGCAGAAATGGAGACTCAATCTATTTGGCAATGATGCCACATTTCAAATCAAAATAAATAAATACATTTCAAAAGATGTTCTACCAAGATGACCTCTACGTCCCACAATGTCTTAGCATTATACAGTGTAGTACAAGGTTTGGCAACCCTGGGCACTCGGGCCACAGCCAGCACGCGAAGGGTTAACTGATGGCACGACACACAGTGACTTAATCTGAGAAGGTGCATTAAAAATAAATGGCCACCGGTGCACATCGCAAATTAACTCGCATAGACACATCAGTTGTGTCGCTTCTCAGTGACGCTATCTTAGCTAACAACCCCAACTATCAGATTCAACTTGTAACTGGCTAAAAAACGTAGCCTACCGATGAGAGGGACGTTGCTAGCTGGCACTTGTTCCAAGCAATGTTGATGTTTCCACATTCCGCTACTTCAAATGCTTCAGGAGCTGACCGCTCGGAAATACACACAAATACAATACTGCACTATGCCAACATCTGAGAACAAATATAGTTCTATAAAGTTGTTCTATATAGTGTGTAACTGTTCATATAGAGCGTTATTAAATTTATTGCTGATGCAATGATTGATACGGCACATTGACTTCTGAGGAAATTTTAGATGGTTCTCATCTTCAGAAAGGTTGCCGACCCCTATGTAACTCCAAATAGGGCTGGGCTATATCATACCGTTCACGGTAATACCGGTGTAATTTTGGGCAACGATAGGAAAATGAAATATCGCGATAGAATATCGGTAAAACGCGCATGCGCAGTGCCTATGTTTACATACGCACATGGCGGCGACGCAGAATGAGAAGAACGAAAGCGGATCGTTGAATGAAACAGATGAACCAGAACTGGTTTGTAAAAATGCTGCAACTTCAGTGGTGTGGAACTGGTTTAGCTTTTGTCCCTCAGATACACAACAAAGCACTATTTTTGGTAGAGCATGCTAGCAGGCCGTCGTTATTACCGTGTTGTTTGGAAAATACGGCACACTTAAAATCAATCCCTTGATTTTTCTGAAAATCGACAGTGCCCCTTATAATCCCGTGTGCCTTATGTGTGAATTCTGGTTGTGTTTACTGACCTCGAAACGATTTTATGTACACGGCGCTCGGAAATCTGTCAAATGTTTCAGTACGACTTTGCTAAGCTAAGAAGCTGCACCGCTTGATGGATTGTCGGAGCATTACGGCTATCGTAGGGGGGAGCCTCGCGGAGTGATGCGTACTGTGCTTCAGCATAATATTACCGTATTGTGTGTGCGTGTGTATAACCTCTTTTTAAGTTTTGTGGATATTCTACATGGTTATGCTGAGGATATGTCAGCCAATTTCCACTGGAAATGCCTTTTGGATAAACTGTCAGCAAGGAATTTGCATTTGCACTGTTACGTTTTTATATAACTTTAATGCACATAAAAAACAGCTGCTTGTTTAAGTGAAAATACATTGATGGTTTTTTTTGCACTAATAAAGTTGTGGAGTTGTAAAGCATTTTGTCTAGTGTCAATTATATCGTCAGTTATATCGTTATCGCAAATTTTCAAATGTATATCGTGATAAATATTTTTGGTCATATCGCCCTGCTCTAACTCCAAATACTTTACAATATATTTTTGTTTTTTTCTGAAAAAACATCTGTATTTTGCTGGCAGAACCAAACAACATCTGTACCCTAAAAGCCATGAGATGCAAAGTCTACTGAGAGGTCTCTCTTTGCTTTATTGCTATTAGAGAATGTTTTTATGTAAAAAGGTAATGTAGTCATTTCTTTTTTAATACAATTAAATAGATAAGTAGACTTTAAGTGAGCATAAAATGCACAGTTGTGTTCAGTGAAGCTCCCCTCAGCTGTAAGAATCCAGCTGTGTTCAGTCACCAGCTGTAATTATTTTCTTCTCTTTTGCAAATATGCAAAAAGCATGTACAGTATATTGGACACCCACCCTTTGAAGATACTTAGACGCCAATGCACAATTAGTTCCGCCAGTCTTTCATGGTAAATAGAGTTTGATTGAGTTTTCTGGTGTCGACGTTCAGGCTGCAGGGCTTTCCATCTTTTATTCCTGCCTCAGGTTCCTGTCACACAGCAGCCAGCGCTGAGACTGAGGTGCGGAGATTTACCATAGCCAAACTTATCTGCGACCAGATAATTCTGCCGAGAGGAAGGTATTATGTTTCTCAAAACCAACTCACAGCCATAGAATCCTGGTTGATGCGCCTCTCATGTGGCCATCATATTGCCTGAATGGATTTCAAGCAGTGATGTGGAACAATTCCTCTGAGAAAGGTACCCATTCAAATGAAGATAAAGTCATTAAACTGCAGCAGCTGTCCTTGGATCTTTGCTTTTTCCTCGATTGCCTGTGATGAAAATGTGTGCCGCATATGTTTCAAGGATAAGATACTCTTGAGAATGCTGTTCATTCTAAGCGCGTGAGTATTGAGTGGTGTTTTTCTCTATTACTGCTCTAGTGCTGTCACTTGTCAGTTTTTCACATCCAGTCATTGTCAATCAGTATAAATCAGTTTCACTTTTACAGCTGAGCAATCATAAACTTTAAAGGTGTCGACGAGAGCGCGTAGACATTCGTCTCCACGCGCACGCGAACGCACACTTTCAGAGCTCATTTCTAGCTGCACATCGCGGTGCAGAACTTATCCAGCATCCCGTTGAGTGGATGTATTTACACCCACCTTGTCTCGTCTCAGGGATATCTGCCTGCTGGCCTGGCATTCTAGCGATTTGTTACCACCTGGCACATTTCCCGTCTCCTTTGAAAAACTAGATCTGCCTCATACCTGGCTGTGTCCATCCCTCCAAGCTGAATGGGGCATCGCTGTCCCACAGGCATGCAACATGCTATCTTCAGAATGTGTTGCATGCTCAGTTGGCACAGAGGGGAAGGCGTACCAAAATATTTTACTCAGCAACAAATGTTTATTTTGGTAAACCGTCATACATAGTCACTGTTGCACCATTATCCATATAACTCTTTCAAATCCGTATTTGAGAATTATGTATTATGATTTAACAGCAGAGTGTTGTAGTGCCTCGTGGCAAGAAAGAGCGGTTCAAATTCACTTGCCACCCGGGGCCTTTCTGTGTGGCTTCTGCCTGAATCCACATGGCTTCTGTCTGCTTCCTGCCACAGTCCAATAACATGAATGTTAAATTAATGAGGGATTCTATAAATTGACCCTACTTCTAAACTGTTCCCGTTGATAGCTCGGATAAGCTTTGACCAACCCCTCGATCCTTAATTGGATAAGTGGAACTGAACTTTATCTATATATATTTATCAGATGCTCATATTACATATGGTCATAGTTTCAGGTAATACGGGCGGTATGTAGGGATGGGTATTGATAAGATTTTCACGATTACAATTCCAGTTTTGATTCTGTTTAACGATTCGATCCTTTATCGATTCTCTTATCGATTCTTTTTAAAAAAGGAGAACACTAAGTTCGATTAGCTTAGAACTTTGTTTTATATCTTCTCTTTGAACAAGATAGAAATTTAGGAGTAACATGGCCTTACAAACCCAACAGTGAGATCTTAAGAGATCCAGCCTATGGCTCTTCAATGGGGTGTCACAGGGTCCCCAGGGAAAAAAATTGTAAATGTAAAATAATAAAATAAATATTTTTCTGTAGCAATTACAAAGTATAACATAAATTATTCTGTAGCAATTACACAAGAATATCCAGTAATGTCCCTGCCTACAATTAAACACATTCACTTACCGAAAACCGGGGCATCTGCTGTGGCAAATGGGTGCAAGCCTTTTACCACAAACTTAGTCACTGCTCGGTGACATTCGTCTATCCTGGCCTGAAAGGAGACGCTACCGGTAGACTGCAGCGAGAACTGCCAGCATCTGAGCCAGACTCTGTCTGTCTCTCTCATCATGGTCACCTAAACGCACAGTAATGGCAGGTTTTGTAATAAGGCAGATCGCGCTAACATAATATGCACTGTTAGTTGATTATTTACCTGCCGCATTAACGGGAGAGGACGTGCAAACGTTACCGCTGCTGCTGGGTTGAGATTCACGAGTCCGGAGCGGAATTAAAAACACGACATTCATTTAAGGTTATCACGTGTTTTGTGAGCAAATGCTTTTGCATATTCGTAGTGTTTCCTCCCTTAAATGAAATATCTACTTACTTTATTGTTCTAACAAGATACTTTTCCTGTTTGTACAATATACTATCATGTTTGTACAATATACCTTTCATGTTTGAACAACATAATATCACGTTATTACAATATACATAATTATCACGTTCGTACAATATATTTATATTGTACGAACGTGATAATTATGTAATTATGTAGTGCTGTTGTCATCCGTTCTCGTAAAGTATAACCAAACTTTTGAGCGTTTGAGCCGCTTAGGCGCCGTGTTTCCTGCCAGGTAAATGACGCTCCGCAACGTGGTGACGTCATTCGGGGCAACTGGAATCGATAAGGGAATCGTTTGCAAAAATGGCAAAAAATTCCAAGGAATTGAAACAGTGGGAACCGGTTCTCAACAAGAACCGGTTTTCGATACCCATCCCTAGCAGTATGTATAAGTAATTAGAATGATTAAAAAGCTGAGGGGAGGGGATGCTCTTGGCTTTACATGCCAGTAAGAGCAGACATGACTAATATGGCCATCTCAAGCACACAACTCTGCATGCAAGCACAGAAGCTCCAATTGCCCTATTTCTAAATCTTCTATTTGTGTGGGGGGCAGAATAGGATAGGGTTGTTTTTTTGAAGTTTGAATCATGCACAGATATTTTAGTAGAGTGCAAAAAAAAAATTAAAAAGGGAATTATGTTTCCCTTAAGTATCTTGGGATCTCCTCCATGATGCAAAACTTTTGGCTTACCGGCTGATCTATGTTCCAGCCCTCACCGATGATTAAGACCATAACCAGGGTTTAGGGTCCAGAGGTCCAGAATTATTTATTTGAAGGTGCATTAACTGTGCTCCTAGACCAGTAGAAAAGCCTGCACTTCTAAAGAGGCTAGGTCCTAGGGTTGCAATAAAATCAAAGTCAGAAATTCTGAAAACTTTAAAGAGCTTTATTTTGTGCGTCTTCACTCTTTTGCAGGCGTAACTGTGTATACAGAAATATGGAAGCTGAATGTGTTGTGATGGCTGTCTGCCTCGGCCAGGCCCTGGTGTATATGTTCCCCTGTTTATCCCTCTGTGATACCTTGCAGGTTCCTGTAGGTGGAGTTAATTAATGCAACTGGGACCTGGCCAGTCTCCCTGGAGCATTTAAGAGCTGGATGCCTCAGCCTTTATGCTCTTGCCATTCATCCAGCACCATGTTATTTGTTTGGTGTGCTTCAGGCGGGTTATTTTAGAGTCTGACTACACATCATCACACACGTAACTTGAAACACTCATCCAAATGCTGACATACCGATAACACTGACTAACACATCTTCTGGAGTTAATTATGACTTGTTTGTGCATAATTTGTTTCATAAATTGGTAAACTTTGGTTAAAGTCCTGTCTCTTCCACATAGCTCGTGTGTTGGACCATGACCGTGTAGAACTATGAAATTAAACAAAATAATGAAATCCAGAATTATAAATTAAAGTATCACAATAAAGAAAGTCACCTCTGTGCCTAAACCAACTAATTATCATTTCCCCCTAAGTTATGCATCAGTCTAACACAACACAGTGAGAGGAATGAAGGGTGGGGATAAATTGATAGAATACCTGAAGAATCTTTTCAGAACAAATGCCATCTAAACTATTACTAATTGTTGTCTTATTTTTAAAAACCAAAAAAATTACATTGGTCCAGAACCTCGATGGCATGATAGCAAATGATTTTCCTTCTTCTTGTGGATGGGCTTAGCTAATAAGAGTGAGTAAGGAGCTTGAAGACTCCCAACAACTAAGCTGATGAAGTCCTGGCTTCTGATCAGGACGCCTCCTGGGTGCCTTCCATTGGAGGTTTACAAAGCAAGCTGGGAGGACACCCCAGGGTACACCCAGTATTCACTGGAGAGATCATAAGTACATCTGGAATACGTGGCGTGGCCTGCTGCCACCACAACTCGGTTTTTGATATGCAGAAGAAAATGAATTAATGGATGGGTGGGTGTTTCGTAATCCCGAGCGATCTATGCCAAATGTTTGGCATGACAAAAAAGAATGAACACAAACAAGATTTGACTGTTTGTCCTAAATTTGAACATTGGCAAAAACATATTGGGCCTTTCACTCATGTGAAGTTCTATTCTCATATCCAACTTGCATTTTGAAGTACATATCTCCCTGTCCACTTTATTGCTCATCTATTCTAGAAACTACGGCAGTGTGAAACAGCAAAAAGGTTTAAAAATGTGCCACTAAGAAAATATTGGTAGCTTTTCTGACAATGTAAGCTGACTGTCAGAGAAACTGTGCATTGTCCTGAGGAAGTACCAAATGAATATTAGTAAAACACAATTTTAGAAGCTAGCTTTACCTTTATTTAGCACATCATTTTAACAGTGCCAATGGACAAGGGCAGTTTAGTGGTTCACATTATAAACTTTGAGGGGAAATAGCCTGAGTCTTTTATGAAAATACTCTCAGCAGTTCTAAGTTAAGTGGCTGTTTTTGCCAAGTAACTGCCAGTCAAAAAAAAAAAAAAAATGTTACCGCTCTTAAACCTTCCTGTACTCGCCAAATTGCTGTCTGTGTGCCAAAGAATACTGAAGTGACTTCTTCATGTAGCCTAGCGAATTGCTTCCTGCTTTATTCCACTCTGTACCAGCACATACTAGTTTGCTCTGTACACTTGAGTTCTGGAAGGTGAGCAGCACCTCAATACTTAAATGCATGAAAGTTTACCCAGCACAAAAAGTCAGGTTCACAAAGAAATAAATTACTAGTAAGTTGTGGAAGAACTTGACTGGTCTCACAGTGACCTCAACCCCTTTTAGCACCATTGCGAAGAGCAGAAATGCCAAATGGCGGGTAGGCTTTATCACCCAATACTAGTAGCTGAACTTACTAGTGTGTGAGTGTGAGTCCTCAAACCACTCCATGGTTTTAAAAAGAGATCATTCACTAACTAAAGCTGTTAGTTACTGAGAGTTGAGTCAGGGCCGATACTTACTTTCTTATGTTTATAAAAATGTCATGAACTAGCTGTGTGGAGGCAGATGAGGACCCAAACGCAAAACTCACGGAGACAGGAACTGAACTCAAAATCACTGCTTTATTGCAGGCCTTACAACGAAACAGAACTAAACTGGGAATACTAACAGAAGACCGAGGGAACACAGAAAGACACACATGTTCGGGGAGGAGACATTGACATTGACGATGCAACACTGAACTGAGGGAGACATGCACATAAATACACAGAGGGTTAACGAGGGAAGTGGAAGCACACGGGGAACACAGCTGACACAGATAATCGTAACGAGACACGGCAGGAGTAAATGCAACACTGACGGGAGACTGTCAAAGTAAAACAGGAAGTACACAGAGGTTCAGACAGGAGGAGAGAGAGCACGGACATAACGGGCTGGGGAAAACGTGGAATAAAACACAAGGAGGGGAAACAAGGGTTCACAGATACACAGAGGGGCACACAGGGGGTAACCAAATAAGGAACATCTTAACTAAACAACCTAGGAACCAAGGCATAAATAAAGAACAAAATACAAAACACACGAAAACTAAGAATACTGGGCCAAAATGGCCCATGACAAAAAAAGTTCCCAAATCTGGATAAACAAAGAATTTCTTATATTGCTATGCTTTGCTGAATTGTTTACTTTGGAGTGCTGAAGAATGTTGGCTCTGCAGATAAATAAGTGTATTGATGCATTTTCATTGGACAACAATCTTATTTTTTACACTCTAAACCAAACTTGCAGAAAACAGAAAATGCTCGCATTATTAGAAAGCAGCACGGGGTGTGAAGACACCCGTGCAGAATACAGCATCAGTTAAAATACAAGCACTTCAGTTCAAAGCGAGACAGATGGGAGACTAAAAATGCAGGTGAGTCATGTTCCGAGGAGACAAGGCATCAGAATCACAGCATACCAGTGGAGCTGGGGGAAATGTTATGGTAAACACGAGCGATGACTGCATCTGAGCATCAGCGTTATGAAAGCTGAAATGATTTGGTTTTCAGTGCACTTTTATATGTTTTGATAATTTCTTGTCGCAGGTGTCATAATGTTCCTGAAATTTCTTTTTTCATATAGTATAAAAAAATCATTGCACGCACCCGTGTTTCAAAGTAGAATATCAACATCCAGCTGTTGTATGTTTTATGAACACATCAGAAGTTTTGAAAAGATTTTTGTTGTTAATCCCGCTCATATAGGCGAAACAAATACAGTGCTCTGTTGTTGTCAAAGAAGGTTTCCATTTCAGTGAAGATCTAGTGTTGCCTTTTGTATAATTATTATTACTTGTTTTTATTTTGATTGTGTACCACATTGGTTTTAAATGTGCTATAAAATTAAAATCTGCACATTTATCTAATAGTGTTGTGTTGTGTTTTCTCCCCATTGTAATATGCTTGGAGCAACCCCATGTCACAGCAAAACATATAATAAACACACGTGCAGAAGTTGCAGTAAGCTGCAGTAACCACAGAGGGAAATATTTTATTTCAAGTCAACATGAAAATACTCACAGAAGCATTTAACCACCCATGAATATCCTGATTAGCCAGCTAGCTTCATCAATTTGGACCTTTACGGACCCTGCAATGAACTTCAAATTTTTTTTGTGCGCTACTGACTTTTTGTCAGTAGCGCACTGTTGGTAATGCAACTTTTGCATGCAGTGTCCATTTCACGTTTTGCCGTAATACTGGTTTGCTGGGCCATGGCCAAAGGATTTGAAACACAAAAATTTCTTTGGCCATCATCAACAATAAAGATTTTGTCTTTATGTTTAATAAGTGCTAACATGCTAGGTCAACATTATGCATGCTATGAGAGAAATTGTGTAATCATGTCCTTCAGACGTGCTAAAAGCCGTTAGCATACAAGGTAGATGCATAAACAACATAGAAAAATGGACCTGAGACAAACAAGGCATGCATGGAATCAGGCTTACAAGCAAGCTACCCATCCAGACAGCTGGATTATTTAAAATAACATCTGTTCTGTCAGGTGTTACAACTGGAAAACACCACTGCATAGACATGTTATATAATAGACCAACCTCACTTTATTGAAATAACTGGTCTGTTAGTGGTAGTTTAACCATGTTGCTGAAAATCTGACTGACATAAAATCAGTTTTTAAAAAAAAAATAGTTTGATATATTTTGTAATTTAGAGCCTTTCATCTGTTGTTTGACATTTTAAAAAACACCTTAAATTAATTCATAAACACAAATCTAAAGGGATAAAATAAGAAACATTAAGCTCTAATGATGAGGTAAACTTTGAAATACAATAGGTCTCCAGGTCACGTTGATATACTGACAACTGACCTCCATTTAAGTAAATGGCAAATTAAAGAGTAAATATTAGCCTTCTAATAATGAGTCAGTAACCTCTGATGTTAGGCCTCAGTCACACAGGCTTAGAGACCACAGCAGCCACTGGAAGGAAAGGAAAAATGTGTATTCCCTGAACAGTTGTTGAGCTGTTACTGGCTGTCTAGGTGAAATATCTCGGAAAAGAGGGTGCTGCAACGAAAACCTCCTTGTAATTGCTTTGGTTACTGGCAGATTCCTTTAGTGTGCATGAAAGATGCTGATTTGCTCACCAACTACTTGCTGTACAGTAGTCAAACTTGAACAAGCACGATGCAAAGTTAAAGTTTCTGCAGCAACTGCTTTCAAACGCTGCAGCTTTTAGACTTTGTTATCGTTTTTATCGTTAACTCGGTTTTCCTTGGTCTTTTCACGTGTGTTATGAATAAATCTTCTTTTTTTCGGTACCGGTGCTAGTTTTATTTTGTTGTATTTATCCGCGACACCTTAAAGGCCGGTCCGTGAAAATATTGTCGGACATAAACCGGTCCGTGGCGCAAAAAAGCTTGGGGACCGCTGATGTAGCTATGGGTAACAATAGCAATATGCTAAATGTTTATAAGCAGCAGGCTCTCTCTTAGCAACCAGTGGGTTTGTGACTGAAGCCTTATCCTATAATTTTTGGAAGAATTGCCAAATGCAAACTTTACCACATTCGATACAACCGAATGTTTAGTTTCTTTCACGTTTTATGTTTTTTTGTTTTTATAACTACATTATTTTACTTTGTAGTTATGACCTAACTCGGACGCTATCATCAAATAGCATCTATAGGTAACATATTATTTCTTTTGCTTTCACTTTCTAAATGTCTCTACATCGTAGTGCGAATTGGTTAGTTAATTAACCAATTCGCACTACAACCTGGTTTGCCTCTTACCTGTAATTATTTTTATTTAATTTAATAACTGTACAGTACTCTCTGTTTATAGTAACCATTGCCCTTAATGTAAATATGCAAGAAAAATGGTGTATGTTTCTGTTCCGTGTCCTGTGTACTGTTTGTTTGTATATTTGTCTTTTTGGCTGCTGTTACAACCAAATTTCCCCTTGTGGGACAATTAAAGGATTATTCTGTTCTTTTCTATTCTTCTATCTTTAGCTGAAAATCACTAGATCAGTGCTTCTATGATATTACAACAGCGAGCAGCAAAATCCCATCAATGTTCAGCCTCACCTGTTGATACTTGGACTTGAGGGGCTACTTTTGATTGAGCTTTAAAGTCAATATGACTCACACTGTCATACACACCTCTAATCTCGCCCCACGAAGTGATCAAAACTAAGTAGTCATACAAGTTCTCTCTGGCTTGGATTGATTTTCGCCTCAAATGGTGCTTTTAAACATCTTCAGATGAAACTGTTGCCTGAGAAATTATTTTTAAAGCACCAGCAAGTCCTTTGGGAACTAAATACTTACAAATTCACACAATATTCAGTCAAAAGAAATCATTTGATTTTACACAGCATAAGTCAAAAATATTTGCTTTCATAACAGACCTACAAAGCAGAAATTACCCTAAACAAGACATTGTTTGAGACCTTTGTTTTTATCTACCCTTGCACCTAAATTAGCTTTGCTGGTACCCAAAGCCTTTTCTGGCTGATGTAACCTTGTTATATCAACCCAGCACTGTAGCAACACACTTAAGCATTCAGCCCACTAAAACGTTGGATCTAATCTTAGAAACTTGAACTAGAGTGAGTCTTTATTGATTGTGAGCCCAGAGAGCAACAATGGGCGCTTTACCCTCTAATGGGATTGTGTTCTTTGTTTGAACACAAAAGTATACCTCTGACATGACTTTTTTCATTTGCAATCAAACAAACCGTGTCCGCCAGCATCATGGGAAGTTAGCCCTCTAATGTTACCAAAGCCTGAAGCGATCCTTGATTGTTACTGTGCCGCCAAAATTAAATCTTTTCTAATTTCACCCAGCACTTGTCGAGATTGTTGTCTGTGATTTTTCAGATTGCTTTCTTTGATTGTTTTGTCTCTGAGCGGCTCAGATTGCCTTCAGTAATAATGTGTCACTTTTCATGTATCATTTTATTGAAGTTTGATGAAATGCGCTGTGAGAGACAGTAGCTGGATTACATTAAAAAGGCCGTTGGCTTTACAGAGTTCATTATTCATTTTTTGTAGCATTATCAGCCTCGTCCCAGAGAGGTTTCAGAGATTTGTATGCTTGATTGTATCCTTGATGGCAAAGAAGGAGTCTCTGAGGCTTTCAGGAGGATTATTACTCCTTTGTGTTGCTTTTATCCAGGCCAAATCATGGGTTATGTTGAATTGGGAATCAATTGAAAATTCCCTGCTCTTTGGTTAGAGAGGAGTAATCACAGTTGTTCGCTCTCCGTATCATCAGAACATACCTGTTTATATCTGTCAGTGTTTCAATGGTTTTTTCTTTCTCTGATCTATAATTTTGAGTAAATTAACAACTACATATTATTCTCAACAACATATGTTTGTGTTGTTTTCTTCGAAAAATACAAATTTAGTCGAAAAAGAACATTTATGCAAGTACTGCTTGAACGCAATCCATTTCTTATCTCTTTATAGACGTTTCACAGAAAACATTTTAAGCTGAGCTTTTTGTTGCAACAACAAATATTACAGGTTAGTTTTACAATTAAAGTAAATCACATGTTTATATACCTTGTCAAAAAGCATATCTATTATTATTCTAAATTACATTGTTACTTTTGTTGCTATTAAAAGCGTGGGAGACTCAATCCATTACACATTTGCGATATCTCAGATGTGTACTAGTGGAATGTATAGTCCTGTTGTGTCAGCCAGGTCAGCTAGTGTGATGGCAGAGGCCACTGCGTAAGTGCATTAATTTGGGCTTGGGTGATAATAAGAGTCTGTCAGCTGCTAAAAAAGCTCTGCTTCACACTTTGAAGAAGCAATCTGAGTACAGCTGAGGCCTTTTGGGGCGTCACATGACCAAGAGAGCAAGCCTTTGAAATGGCTAAAAAAAATTGTTTTGTTTGTTTGAGGGAATTGAACACGCTTGTTACTGATTGTTGGTGAGGGGAGATGCTGTCAATATATTAGCTCACTATGAAGTGAAGGAAAGTCAGTGCAGATCATTGGTAAACCAAAGTTGGTACAACAGTGTGAAAGGTGCAACCAAGTGTGCAAGCTAATTGTTGCAAATGTGTATTTATTTTGGTGATGCAGAAGTGCTCTAACAGGTTACTTTCATCACTAAGTAATAACTAGGAGATGGCTGTGGTCACCTGTAGTTTGTGTCGCATTTTTCACAGTTTAACGGCAGTTCGGAGGGTAGTTGGCAAATGGTTGCAGACAAGTAGCCAAACTATGGGTGATCACAGCAATCTGCTAGTAACCAAACCAATCACAAGCAGGTTTTTGGTGATGATCCCACTTTACAGAAGACAGATGGTTTGAAAGAGGAGTGAAAGAAGCCATCTATGTCCACTGTGAGCGACCATCTTTGAACAGAGGCGGTGGTTTACGACACCAACTGTCTGCCATCTATAATCCAGTTTTGAGTTCCCTCCCCAGACGCCTTAATGCCCACTGACATCCTGGGCCATCTGACCTCAGGAATTCGCATGATAAGGTGGGGCCAGGTTTCACAATGAGCCCACCCGAAACCCTGGCTGATTGGGACCCACACCCAGTTTCACACCTTGGCTCAGGCGATTAGAGGATCATCAGGGGGCCCTTTTGTCCCTCTGTGGGGGGACACTCCCACTAGGGTTAAATCTGGGACTCCCCACCATTTGACCTTAGAACTGAAGAAGCTTCTCGGATGAGAGGTGAAACGTCTTCAAGTAACTCAAAGAAGTCCAGACGCTTTTCTTTGCAAGCTCCTTTGACTACAATGACCTGGATGACTGAGAACCTTCACAGGCATCCCACTTTACAACTTATTTCACCTAGCAACAACCAGTCCCACTCACCAGCTGGTCTGAGAATACGTATTTTTCCAGGATGTCTAGACCTCTGATAGATGCTTGAGTCAAAGAGTCTCTGTTACCTTAGTTAATACAAGTCCATGTATTATCCTATTATCTCTGACCAGTTTAATGAACAGTTTCATGTATTTGGTGCTTGAAAAATAAAACTCAATAAAAAAAAAAGCAAAAAAAAAGAGGAAAGAAGCTCAAAACCTTTTTGGTGCCAACTTTTCTCTTTTTATATGGAGGGAAGAACGAGTAACAATGAACAACACTGGTGACTCTTTGGTTGTGTTTCGGCACCAAACTACTGGCATCTACTATCTAGGACACTTTTTCTGCAACTCTGCCAAGTACTTTGTGAAAACCGGATGTTAGTTTGGGGCATCAGAGCAGCAACAAAGCCATCACAGAGTCTGCAACACACTGGCAGTTTGTAGGAAGTCCGCATTTGCAGTTTTGATTCACATTAGTAAGAAATAAGAAGAAAACAACAGCGACGTCAGTATTTGTACTACATCTGATTTGTTATGAGATCATTAAATACTGATGCACATTTTAGGGAATTGAAAACTAGATTAGAAAAATTAACAACCAATTAATAATGAAAAATCCCATCTGATTGTGATTGTATGTGTTGATTTGAGGTTTTATTTTCAGTTTAGTTGGGTAAAATTAGATTGTAAGTCAGAGTATTTCAGGGAAAAGTGTTCCCTGCAAAATGGAGATCAATAAAGCACAATATTAAAACTTAAAAAATTATATATTCATAATGGTTGAGCTAAACTGGGAAGATTTTTGTTTCTTTTTCATCATGCCTCGGTAGTTGGACATATCCACTGAGTTAGGGATATACTCTTCAGTAACAGTAGCTCATACATTGTCTGGAAGTGCTCTAACTTAACTTAACGTGTGTGTGTGTGTGTGTGTGTGCGTGTTTTAATGGTCTCAGACTTCAGCTTCTCTGATGTCAGCTGGAAGCGCCTTGCAAAAGAGCCTGAATTTCACTTCCACTGAATTTCTTGGATGGGTCGATCTCAGTGGCACACAGCAATGTAATTTTTTTTTCTCCCCCAATTCTTTTATCTACTATTTCAAAAAAAGCTTTTGATCTGAATCTACAAGGGGGAGCCTGTGAATGTTATCATTATGAGCATAATTTCAACTGGAATATTATTTCTCAAGGAAGCTGCACAATAAGTGAAACTGACAATTTCGAGATGAGATAGAGAACAGATGGAGACAGAGACTAAATGAATAGTTTCCAACTTAAGAGGGGACTGTAGTTTGTGAAGATAGTCAAGCTGTCTGCTTTAAATTATATTTTCTTGGAGTCCTTGTTCTTTTTCACTGTCTTCATCAGCTATTGAATGGACTCAACTTTTTTTGTTTATTGTTAGCATGTGGATGTGGATGGTCTGTATGAAGCACTGGAAAAAAACACATAAGCCTTTAATTAAAATTTTCAGTGTGGCCAAGAGGAGGCATTGTTTTTCTGCAAAACCGGTGCTTGGGTAAAGAAGGATCTTGTAGAACTGCATGTATATAAACACATCATTATTCTCATTCAACACTGGCATTTTCAAAGGAAACCTTTTTAGAAATGCAAAGCCTTTCATTCCCAAATTATAGCTGCAATTGAAAAAAAAAAAAATTACAACCTGTGATAATGAAGCAGTTTTGCAACAAAAAGTAAAAACTTGTGTATGTTGATTTGTTCACCTGACCTTTAATAAATCAGAGTGCTCGCTTCAGATCGAAATTTCATTTTCGAGAGAGTTGGGGTTAAAATGGCAACGTAATTATGTTACAAGAACCCGCAGAACCAACAGTCGCACGAGGCGAGAACAAAAACATAAAGGGCATCTGAACGTATTATGGTATAGCATGTTAAATGACAGGATTCGACAACAGATATTTCAAATGTCCTTGATGTAGGAAGTCCAGCATCTGGCTCAGTCTTTGTAGTCAAGCTGAGCCCGGCGCGCTGGCTACATAACACTGAGAGGAAGTGATAACTTCAGACAGAGTGCGGTTGTACAACTTTGTTTTATGTCTTCACAGAAAGTATGCCACAAAAAGACTTCAGTAGCATCAGAGCACCTTCAAAGTGCCGGAAAGCTTGAGTAGGGCCTTGGTTTTATTTTATTTTATTTTATTTTTTCCTTCTGCTGTCTGTAGCTGGAAAAAAATAAGTCAACTAGGCCAAGACTCTGTCAGGATATCAGGTTGTCTGTCTAAGCTCTCCTCAAATATACTCGTGGAGTATCCCGTGATGGTTTGTTTGTGCATGTGTGAGTATGTGTCAGGGATTTTGTTATGTTAGACCAGAGATGGGCACTGTATATGATAAGATATTGATGGATAACTTTACCCATCCATGCATTTAAACAACAAGTTATTGTTATTTTAGCCAAACAGACTATTTGCTGTAACTTTAAGATCACATTAACATTATTCATTTTGACAGTGTTTCTTTTTCAGGGTTTTCTTTCCCCCCACTGACCAGTAGTGCCTCATTCTGTCAGTGCCAGTTTGACTTTTTCCGAAGCAGTTATTTAGTTAGGAGAAATAATAGCTCTTAAAAGTTAAAAACAGTTCTGTTTGAGCCATGTATGAACTTAAATCCTTTTTGGGAAACATTTTCCAGAGTTTACGCTACAAATTTGACACTTCCCCTTTCAGTTCAGGGTAAAAATCTGTGCTGATTTACTTGTTTTGTTGTTTGTTAAGGTCAGCAACTACAGCCTGGCCAATATTGGATTTTTTAGATACCAGTCTTTGGTGTTTTTGAAAATCTGATATTTCCTTAAAAAAGTGTTGTGTGGAGATATTTATTCATCTACATTCTCTCCAGGTCTGCATGGATCAGCTTGTTGTGTTTGTGAGGTTTCCTTAGACAGTACAAAAGGTGGATGTAGCTACCGTGATGCCACCCACCAGTTTCTGAAGTACAGTTTTGAATTATGAACCACCACCACCTCGGCTGCAAAAAAGTGGATGTGACAAGTAGGGATGGGTATCGTTTAGGTTTTATCCGATACCAGTACCAAACCGATACTTTTGAAACTGTGCCGGTGCTTAAACGGTGCTCGAACTGGTGCTTAAAGAATAAAGAACACACACTTTGTACAAAAACCTCTCATGTTCAGCTGTTTTTTTGTAAAAAGATAACAATGTTAGCCTTTACTGCAGCTATAGGGCATATATGGTATCACTCTGGGCTGGAAGCAGTGCTTAAACAATGGAAAAAACACAAACTTTGTCCAAAAACCTCTCATGTTTAACTGTTTTCCACTTTTTCTTTGGTCATTTTAGCCTTTTTGGCCAGGGTGAAGGGAGTATCTGCCATCAAACAAGAAGACATGTAACTACGACAGTGTTTGCTAGTTCACCTTACATGCATTAATGTAATAACGTGGTTAGCCTACTCAACGTGAATTACACGCGAACAACATTAAGCTACTCACGCAGAGAAGAACGGCTGCTGTGTGAGCTCTTGCAGCAAGCTATCAAATACGGCGCATTTCTCGGCTTTCAAAAAAACGCTATGCGTCGCCAGGTGTTTCATCAAATTCGAGGTGTTACTTCCTTTGCACAGTATCACCTTAAAGCACTTGTTGCAGGCTGCTGAGTTTGCATCTTTTGCTGTGAAGTACAGCCAGACTTTTGACCGCTTTGCCTTGGGCATTTTTAATCTTGCCATCATGGCACCGGATACCGGTACCCATCCCTCTGACTGTTAAACCACACATTCACTGGCTAATGACTTGTTAGCCAGTTGCGAGATCTCGCAAAACTAACTCGGGATCTCGCAAAAGTCCGTCTTAATTTTTTTTTCTCCCATGTCCCCTGCGGGGCTCCGTACTAGTTCAAGGGTATTGCTTCAGTTTCCTCCTTACTTTATATATTTTTTATTGGCTTTCATGAATTTTGATACTGATAGCCAAACCCTAAACTGGCCACATGTGTGAATGTGAGAGTGAATGTTTGTCTGTCTTTGTCAGCCTTGCAGCAGACTGACAACCTGTCTAGGGTGTACCTTGCCTCTCGCTCTTTGATGGCTCTGCTTGGCTCTACAACCACAACAATGCAATGTATTGATGGATGCAAAGATAGATAGATAGATAGAATAAACATGAATAAACCCCTTCAATAAACAGGAGCTGCCATTTACTGTCACAGGTATGCAACATTTTCACATTTCCGGTGAATAAGTCAGAAATTGTCCAGATGTTGGAGATGCATTCACGGTATAATTATGTATTTGTGCCTTTTGAAATAAATTATATCCTGTGAGTTTTAAGTCGGCATTGATGACGACCTTACTCCATTATGTTCCACCGTCCCTGTCATTTCAGTGTGCATTTAGCGCAGCCATAGTATATGTGTTAGCAGTGGGTGTAAACGGTGACTGGGAAAAGTGCGGCGACGAAATGTGTGAGTAGATCTTTGCATTGGCCCGGCCCTCTCGTTTCTCAAATAGCTATCCTTATAGGCTTTATTAGCGCCCATGGTTGACAGTGACAGCCAATCAATGAGCGCTAACTGCATCAATTTAGTCAATTTTACTAAATACGCTAAATCGATCGAATTGGTGCGATATATTTGGTTAAGAGAGCAGCTGCCATTTAGCAAGACAAGTTAAATGGATAATTTTTCCTTCAGTATTTATCACATTTGCAGTGTCTCCGAAACTGAATAATTATTTCCTGCAATAGCTAATTACATATGTATACAGAGCTCCGGTGCTGAGTCAGTTGTTTAATCTGTCACAGGTGTAAAAACATTCTTCAAATGACATAATTACAAAATACAAGTGCAAAACAAATGCAGGGCTGCGGTGAAATGAGGTGGCGCCTTTTTTTTTTAACCACCTTTCAGAAAAATTGGAGAAAACTGCATGCCAGGGATACGGATAACCATCAAGAGTTAATTAGCGACAAGCATGACAAGAGTTAATTAGCGACACATAGAGAATGACTGTGCAACATAAGGAACATGCATAACAGTCACATAAATAAATAATTACTTTGAGTCGAGGGATCCAGACTGTCAAAATGTTATTTCAGACTAGTACTTGCTTTGACTTCTTGCTTTGTGCAATAAATCAATTAATATGAATTGGTGCCACCCCCACTTCAGATGCTGCTTGTCTTATTTTTGGAACAAAAGCTGTTCATATACAAACATATTCCCCTTACAAACAGCCTGTGTGATCATACAGAGCCTTACACATTCTGCAGCAGCAGCCTCTAGTCGCATATGGCATCGTACAGATGGACAATCTGTTTGGGGCTTCAAAGTTAGAAGGCAAAGTTCATTAACGCCATGAGCTCTGAGACTGCGATTAGAAAGTAATTTCATCACCCTTCGAATTACATTCAAACATTTCCAAACGTTCTCTCTCGCTGTGCCAATCGTGGCAACTCTAAATAAATAACTGCCTCACGGAGATCACATTCACATCAGACTCACTTTATTTGCCGCACAAAATAAATGTGCATTAGTTCGTCTTAGTGTGAAGGCACATCAACAGCCATCAGGAAAATGCGAGTCACAGGAATAAATGTTCCGCTTGGGAGTAACAGGACGCTTTATATAAAACTGTACAGGCATACATTTGCCGCCTAATCTATCTGAAGCGGAATAGGACGTGAATTAAACAAATATGAAGTAGCGGGAATACCAGATGTGATAATAAACACATTTCCATCAGCGTGTATTACTCTTCTTTGTTTAACACATTCAGACGTGTTTACTCTCTGAGTTTCTCCTCCAACACCTGCATCTTACGTGTGGGATGGGGAAGAAACAAAAAAGCATCTCAAAGAGCGCGGGGACATTTTCCAGTGAGATTCAGAAAATAGCCAGCTCTCCTGGGCCGCATTAGTCTGAAGGTCATCGAAGGGGAAAATGACCCCGGTTCCTCCCTCTCCTCTCTCCTGCTGGCCCTCTCCTCGTCTCTCTCCCCTGTAATTGAGTGTAGTGCGTGGTCAGGGAGCCTGTGCTCATTGGCGGGCTGAACATGGTAGTTAGTTACACACGTTTTCACCGTAATAACCAGGCAGACTCTCCCTGTCTCCAGATCTTTTCAAGGTCGCATCAATTTCACAGCTATCCACACTATCCACCCCCGCTCCGTCTCTCTGTGCACCAGCCGCTGTCATTACAGGCTTTCAGAGCCTCTTCCTCATTGTGAACTTCCTCCTCCTCTTTTCTTAAAAGCATATCAAAACCAAAATGGCAATTATTAGTTGATCATCCACTCTCTTCTGCTGCAACTGTCGCTGCTGTGGGAGGAGTGTTGCGATAACCTTCCAGGCTGAGAGTGACTCATCTCTGCCTGTAAATGTTATTACTGACTCACTGTCATGCAGATTTACTACTTCTCCAGCTACTGTTAAATGCAGTTTGATTGCCTCAGAGGGAAGAGGTCAATGATTGTGGCAAAGGCATCTAAACATCTGACCGGCCTGCAGCCGAGACGCGCCGACATAAGCAGCTCCGCATCACGCAGGCAGCGAATTCTGTTCACGTTTCCCTCTCTTTCACTGCATGTCTCAGATCAGCTGCATTGCTTATATGACCAGATGTCTGCTTCCTCCGTTTCTTTCTCTGCTTCGCCCCTCCGCAGGCTCCTCTCATTTGCTTGACACCCTTGTCAGACCATGCCCAGCAAGGAGTCAGAGTCGGTACTTACTGGGTTCAGAGCCGCTGTCAAGTCCTCCAGCAGGCCCGTCAGCCACGGCAGGGACAGTATATACTTCAGTAGGCTTTAAAGGCGTGAGCACAACTCGAATCAAGGCACAGCGCAGGAGAACATCTGTTTCGCCATTTTATTCCATTTGGTGCAGCGTGCATTGGCAAACCGCCGATGGAGCCACCTGTTTACCACCGTCGTGCCATAACCCAATCCCCTCGACCACAGTCTCAATTTTGGAATCAAGCAGAAGATGTCCACTGAGTGCTGCTGAAATGATCTCTCCGCTAAGTGGTTGTGATTTGTTTATGTTGCCTATTAAACTAATAACTTCTCATATCGTTGTCAAGGCTTGACACTGGAAAAAGGAGGAAGATGATACTAGCTCTGATTACATGGCACAATGATCGCCTAGATTAGCAAGAGTGCCGCTTCACGGATCCTCGTCCTGTGAGAAAGGGAGGTGGCGGCGGGGTGGGCGCTTTATTGTGCCACTGTTTGATTGAGCTGCAATGTGTCAGGACTATCAGCCCATGCCATCTGCACGTGTCCCGCATCCTCAGCGCTGAATTGATTGAGATTTATTGTAAAGGATGATTAAAGTACTGGCGGCGGAGTCGATACGAGGAAGAGCGAAGCTGCGAACACACATCAGCTTCCTGTTCTCTGACAGGAGAGGTTGACAGTGCCTAACAGCTCTAGTGGCTCAGAGTAACGAATCATTAGGAGGGCACGCTGGAGCTGCTCTACCCAAATAGAAGTAGGTGAGTGTAAGTCCAGGGAAACGCATGGTTTAGAAGGAGATGTGCGAATCTCCCCTGGGCTAACCGTGCCCTGGGATTGGCAGAGCTCGGCCTAATGCATCTCAAAGCTGTCCTTGAGTGGATACAGTATCCAACCATGCCAATACCAGCATGATTAATTGCATGGGTGGTCTCATCTCTTTCAGTCCAGAAAAGGCTCTGAAGCCCTAAGGAACAAACAAACCTACTTAACCATTTAGTGCTTTCTCTGCCTCCGGTTACTACTCAATCCACCCACCTGGATACACTCTGACAGCCATGGACACAGGGGAAGCATAAATCTCACACACTACGATCTTAATCATTCTGCATCTATGCACGGATATGTGAAGGTTACCCCACATTTGGTAGGTTAAAGCATGTAATTGCAATCTCTCTCCTGTCGACAGGTTTGAAAATGTGCTAATTTACCGCCTAGATTTTCCATTATTGACGTTATTAAGTCCAGCCTGCAGTTCTGTGAGTATGTCTGTAGATGCACGAGCAGCTGACTGTGTTGTTTACCTGTCTGCGGTAACAGTCTGTGCATGCTCATGAAAGCGAAGTTGACTTTTCAGGGGGTTGCGGTGCTTTGCTCGGGCAGACATGAGTGTGCAGAAATGACAGCGCAGTTGGTAAATCTATCCTGATTCGGAGCCAATCCCTCTGAGGCGAGCCTCTGAGTACAAACTGCAAACTGAGTTCTGTCCGCGCTGATAAGGAGGTCAGCGTGGCCGTGCGACACAGACCAAGATTGCCGGACTTCTCACGGTCAGCAACCTTTTCCTCTAATGCAGCCACCTGAGCTGCCCCAGATTTCTGAACATCTCCAATTGGCCCTTAAGGAGCCCACAGCAGATGGCCGTCATACACCAAAGGGTGTAGATAACAGCCATTTATCAAAGCATTAGAGGACTGCCACAGAATAAGGCCAACGGACATGCATCACCCTATCCACGAATTCTCACCGCTGTTTCCAGAATGTCGCTCATAAATAATTCAGTTGCCTTTATGGCCACTGGCGCCTCTGACTATATGGGATATACTCAAAAAAACAAAAAAAGAACATGTTTTGGTCGGAGAAGTCAACCCACCTCGGCTTTGGTTTCTCCCTCCCCCAAATGCAGAATGGATTGAGTGGCCCTTGTGTGGTCTTAAATTACTCAGCAGTTGACCTTTTTTTCATTTCCCATTAAATAAGGTTGATGTTTTCCAGAAGCAGAGACGTTTAAGTGAAACAAGATTTTACATTTGAATCAGCCATGGAGTATCAGAACATATTAAATGGATTTCATATGTTCTGCCACAAAACCTGTTTCCACAACCATTACAGAAATAGCTTATTTCACTTTTTTACATTAATTTAAGTGAGTACGTTGGTACTGATTTCCTGTCTCCAAGGAGAATATGAACCCGCAACTACCAGATGTTTAATTTAATTTAACACGAAAACTTAAAATAGTGCTCTAAAAACAAACACAACCCCGTATCACTTATTACACTAATTAGGTGATATATTAGATTCTTGAAACAATGAATTTCTTAAGAGAGAAGTAACTGTAATGTAATAGTTGAAACAGCACAGAACCAGGCAGCCTTTTTCAAAACATCAGTTGCAGTTCAGATTAAATAAAGCGTGCTGCTTGTAAGCTTTCACATGTGCAGGCAGGTGGATTTCTTATTTTTAGTCCCCCACCCCCAGCCTCCCACACCCCCAGGTTGTGGGTGTGATAAGAACACATAACATGTGCTGCATGAAGACTGATGTGAGAGTCTTGTGCTAAAGTGTAAAGTTTGACTGTGCTCATCAAAAAAAAAAAGAAACAGTGTAGCCACAAGCAGGATTACAGTCGGTGCGGAGGCCAGCGCTCATCTCATAGGAAACTTCTGCAGAAACGTGAAGCTTCGATTGGCCGACCATTGACGATAACCTTGTGTTATGCTGTATCTTCTAAACCCACAAGTAAGCTGCTGAAAAATACTTCTTATCTTCATTCATTCTAGATGGGGAAGGAGAAGAAGATGTCATTTTAAGAATTTCTATTGAGATAATTAAGCTTTTTTTATTTTTGCTTGTCCAGCAAATGTCTCATCTATGATGGTAAAAACCCCTGCTCAGGCCAGCCTGTGGGAATAACACTGAGTGGATTGTTATTAATTGATAGTTTATTGTAAACTGAGTGAAATTTTATCAGTTTATCAGAAGTTTAATGGGGGCGATCATGGCTCAAGAGTTGGCAGTTCGTCTTGTAATCGGAAGGTTGCCGGTTCGAGTCCCGGCTCGGACAGTCTCGGTCGTTGTGTCCTTGGGCAAGACACTTCACCTACCGCCTACTGGTGTTGGCCAGAGGGGCCGATGGCGCGATATGGCAGCCTCGCTTCTGTCAGTCTGTCCCAGGGCAGCTGTGGCTACAACTGTAGCTTGCCTTCATGTGAGAGTGAATGAATAGTGGAATTGTAAAGCGCTTTGAGGGGTCCCGAAAAGCGCTATATAAATGCAATCCATTATTATTATTATTATTATTATTAATCGTTACAATCCTGTTGCTATTATCTATTTGCATTATTACTGACAGACACAATCTGGAACCTTCCAAGCTACTTTTCAGAAAATATACCAAGATACATAAATGAAATCTGGATGTGCATGTTAATCTAGAAGTCTTTAAATTGTACTAATAAATAAGAGAAAGATGAAAATGATGGACACTAGCCCAGAAGATAAAGAAAAGCATATCTGTTCCCTTTTTGTTCCCCAAAGTTCCCACATTGTTTTACCGGACTGTTGTGTTCCAGAACCACAATGTGATACAATGAAATTATGTTCCACAGAACCAGAATATGTTAATGTAACAGATATGTTCCAGAATCAGCAACAAAATATCTTCAATTTTGCCTTCACAGAGGTTTGATGGACTACAGCGTTTTCTGTAGCGAGGGGTTTTACAGTAGCCAGAGATCACAGTGTGCATTCATTTGATTTTATTTATTTATTTGCCTACAGGAGTCCAGTGGAGAATAGTTTTTCCATTTAAGTCATTTCAAGCAACTTTTCCAATTTAAACATCTGACACCTTTGAAGCCGGGAGACTTATTATTATTCGCCAAGGTCTCGCTGTCTACCAATACCACTGATTATAATTTTCACTGTGTCGTCTTATTGTGCATCTTTTGGGGGCCATCGGTGACACAGTTGGGTCTCAGTGGCCTCTAGACATTTAATTTGTGGTAATCAACAACTTGGCATGAACTCAACTGATTACTGGTGACTTCATAAGCCACCCAGGAAACCTGCCTGTGATGACAGTTCAGTCCGCTATGATGGAGGGCAATTTCTGGAGGTTTGATTGGATATTTGTCATGTGGTAATTCCTAAATAGGAGGCATTAGTGATCTAGGTCAGAACCCAGTGGTAGGAGTAGGGCTGTCATTGACCACAGTTCAGTTAGACATATTTCTTAATTAGCCTCACTGTCTGCTCCTCTCAAAGTAATTAACTTGATCAGAAAAGACCTTGCCTGAAGTCGGAGTGGAGTCAGAAAAAAATGTCATGGCAATGACTAACTACATTAAAAAATCTGAAATCATATGTTTATCCCAAGCTGTTTGCAATTAGTATGCATAGAGAGCAGCCTAATTTTAAATCCTCATAGATTACTCCCGGGGAAGTGATCTGGGAATGTGCTATCATAATTTATTTGGCTCAAGGTGTTATTTTTTTTTCTTTTTTCAACTTACACTGAACATTGTTGAACAGGTTTGTACTATAACAACAAACAAATTAAAATTGAACATGACACTTTGGCTTCTGCTTGTTTTTCTTTGCTTTTTGGCACGCACGCTTCCGCGCTTCCGCTTCTTCCCCGTGCACGTGTGCACATAGGGGAGAGAAAGGCAGAGTGAGAGTAGGCTCCATGGAGACTGAAAGATAAGGCATCACATGATAGGCGCTGTAATTGCATCGGAAACAACGAAGCACATTAAAAAGTCCCCTCCCTTTCTAGCGTGTTTTATTGCCCCATCCTCTCCCTTTGATGGAATTATTACCCTATTTGTCCTGAGAAAGAGGACGCTGGCAGACACGATTCAGAACACAGCCCATTCAAGAGGGTAGATTGTCCCCTGTGACATGGACGTGCACTGACACTGTGATAGGGAACTAATGAAGGATTTAAAGCTGAGATGCTCCCTGTTTCTGTCATGCCCATCATCTGAAGATATGATGCTTGCAGGAGAGATACAGGCACAGCTGCATATTATTATCACCCTGATATTATTCTCATATATTTACCACAAACATCTCATTGCCCAGCTGTTTCCCCTCCTACTTGCTTGTATTTATCATCAGGGCATGGAACAAAAGGCAAACTCTGCCTTCTCTTCACAGACTTATGCTGAAGATTGTCTTGAATTTTCCTTTTTTCCGCCTCTCCTTATCTTCTGTATAGATCTGTAGGGCTTAAAGTCCATCTTTTCCAATTGGCTAATGATCTATTTTGAGCAATTGGAAAATATCTGTCTCAGTTAGTTCTGGTGTTGAAAAGTTTGAGAGATGGTGCTGAGGGGAGTGCAAAATCAATAAACCTATCAGGGAATGGTGACATGATATATGCCGGCCGGGGAGCTGCTCCACGAGAGCAGGAGGACTTGGCACAGGCATGAAAAGATGAATATACGCTACTTAAAATATCATAAACTGTGCACAGTAAAAACAAAACTTTATCGGTAGTTGTCTTAGACTGTCATTTATCACAAAAAGTATGATTTAGTGTTGTTTCGACCTTTAAATCTGAGGCACAAACTGGTTTTGTGGCAAGAGAAGTTCTCCCATAATGAAGAAGACACGAGTTCAAGCCCCTTGTCCTTGACAAAACAAAAGAACTCCCTTATTTGTTAAAGGCATTGTAAGATTCTCTGGCCAAGAGAGCCCACAATAGTCCCTGCATAATGTTACTCTCAGGTCCATTCAGACTTAGCTCTATTAAATGATTTTTTGTGTCCCCTGTTACCTGAATACATACAAAATGTCATAGCTATAATCCTTGATGAATATACTTGCATTATACTCGCAATTACAGCTCTAATCTGAAAACACGTTCTCTATAGCAACTTGGTGTTTTCATTCTTTTCCAATCGAGGATTTAGGGGTGTTATGGGAGCCATAGCATTGTCTGAGCATGCATGGTTAAATGAAGAAATAGATTTTGTTAATGAAAAATGCAACAGATGGTGGCTGTAAACCCAGTCCCTGCAGAGCATGAACATTTCCTGCAGAATGACGGAGAGCGGATTAAGGTCATTTTTGCCTGGTTTTTCAATTTATAAATTCATGCTCAGAGGGAACTGGGGAAAAAAAAGAAGGGGGGACTGGCATCCTGCCTCGACGCTCTCTGGGAAATCCAAATGTCAATGAGCACATATTGGAAATGTGCAAATATTAGAACAGAAAACACAGTTTAGGAACAAAACGTTAAGGCGGCCATCATAACCGGCTATCGCCCATAGTAGGGGCACCCAGAGAGCTTGCTGCCCAAAAGAAAGACTGTTGTTTATCAGCATGAAAACAAGACTTGAGTCGATCAGCGGTACGTATTGTTTTAAGAGATGTAAAACAAAGTAAGTGCCGTTCATTCTGCTCACGTTCGGTTCATTTTCAATTTCATGCACACGCTCATTGCCAGATTATGATTTTGGTTCCATCTCTTCTTCTTTTTTTGGCTATAATCATGTAAAAAAGCTCCTATTCATGTGAGTTATGTCTTTTCTACTCAGATCGTCTGCAGACTCAGACCAGTGTCGTTTCAATGTCATAATTTGAATAGAACAATCTTCCCGAAGACAATGGCCAATTTTCAGTGTACAAATTGCATTTCACTTTTTTCCTCCCGCTGCTAACTGAATGGAGAACTAAGTTGAGTCTCCTTTTCAATATTTCCATTTCAGCCTCTTTCTGTCTCTGGCCTAAAAACAGCCTAGCTCAGAGTTGCCATATAGGAAGCGATCAAACAACCATCCCCGTGTTGGCATGACAGCATAGTGATGGCCATAAACATGCAAAATAAAAAAAGGAGGAGTCGTGTCATGGCAGCGCGGCATTAGCAGAATAGCAATGCAACGTGCTTCTGTTCAGCTCAAAGCACCCACATGGCAACTCCCCTGCGCATACACAAGCCAGTGGCCGTGACAGATGCCTGGGACGCAGAGCATTAAGTGTCACATATCTGCATATGCTTGTCGGCAGCACTCTTAGCACCGCACACATACGAGCATATGTCTGATGAAGGTCACTGATTTGAAAACAAGGCACCTCGGCTGTTATTGCAACTGCGACGGCTGCTGGAACCACTCAAGCTCTTCACTTTTCCCTTAATCCTGCAGTGACAGAATACAGCTAATGACCAGCAGATGGATGTGACAGAATGAGGATGATATACAGAAAGAGTAAAAACTGAGGGAAGATGAAGAGTATAAATGACAAGAACCAGATTAACTGAAGAAATACGGCTGATATCACGCAGGGCCTTCATTTTTTAACTGCCGTCGGTATGCTTGTTTGTCATTTTCCAAAATGAGCAGGAGGGGGTGGCTGCTTCCTCACAGTCATTTAACCCCTTCCATCTGGGCTTTAACCCCAATATCCTTGTTGGTGTGCCAGCCTTGACATCGCCATTATCATACATCATCATCCCCATCCTTCATAGTCCTCTGCATCTGGTGTATACAGATCAAGACGGCAATCTGGAGTTAAACACATAAACATTTTGCCAGAGGAACGTTACGGCCGAAGCATGATTCCAATCACAAACAGGATACGTTATACTCAGATCGTGATTGCAATTGGGAATGCAAGAAGTGCAATGCATCACACCGCTCACTGAGAATAGAAGGAACAAGTCGTAACAAATGGGAGAAGTTGATTTGAGGACTATGGTGGAAATGTGGCAATAAAAGGGAGGTTAAGAGATTAAGGAGAGTGAAAGTGTTTTGGAAAGTGATAAAGGAAACGATGTTCTCCCCATTGGAATTCAGGACAGGCATGCTGAACACATCTCAGGAAAAAAGTAGAACAATGAGTCGCTGCATCCTTTTATTAGAGCAAGAATGTCTAGAAATTTAAGACCACCATATTTTTAGAACCCCATCAACCTGGCCTTTATATAGCTCGATAAAATAGGCCTCTATGTTTCGTTGGAGATTGAGCTCGACTTATCCGACCATCTGAGGACTAGCTGCTTTTGTGAACGCTCGCTCTCAAGGGGAGGACATTCAGGCAGGGAAAATGTATGGGCTACATCACTGAATCTTATTTAGATTGATAGAAGCTGCTCTGCCTGTCAGCATCTCAACATGTTTGCGAGCAAAATGATTACCTCGGCAACTCGGTGTGAAGCAATGTAAGTGAGCAAAGGAAAGACCAATTTGCTCGTACTTCTTTATGCACATCTGGAGCAGAAACAAGACAGTGAGTAAATCTGTTTGGGGGGGAAAAAAGAGATGAATAGAAACAGAGACAAAGTAATGTAAAGGCATTCAACCCCTGCTGGCTTTCTCCCTGGGGTGTTCGTTAATCACCCTTTTAGATCTGCCAGCCTGTGGGTGGGGCCATTACCCTTCAACGCTGGCACTTTTGTTGCCCGAGACATTGCCCACGTTTAGATCCTCTGCAGACAGCATGTCTCGCACAAGCTCCACCTTATTAGGGAAACATAAGAGATAATGAATAAATAAACAAAGTGAAGTGGGTTCTGGGACGTGAGAAGCATAGTGACAGTTTGTGGCATTCATTAAGACAAGGCACCGGGAGTCGTGCTGCGTATAACACCGGGTGGCAGCCAGGGCCTTGGATGGCGTCGCTGAGGGCCCCTCCTTCGCATCTTCCAAACTCCTGTCTTACTTGCTATAGCGTGATATCCGGAGCTCGCCGGGCAGAGCTCTTGTCAAAGGAAAGCGAGACACCATATGATAGTTTGCCTTGAGCTGTCAGGTTACGAAAGATCCTTCCGTGAGGTTGGTTGTACCTTGGTTAGTGTGATATGTGGCCTATAAAGGTAGATTTAGACATGTTAGGTTTTCAAAGGAAACATAAAGCTTTTGTTAGGCATCAAAGCAGATCTGTAGCTAGTAAAAGCTTAGCTGAGTTTCTAACTCAACCGTGTATATGCTTTTTAACCATAGTTTGATGGGTGATTATAATTACTTGGAATTGGACAGGTGCTTATGAGTTCAAGCTTTGTAAATCAGCGCAAACAGCAAAAGAACCTAATTGACCATTCCAGTAAATGGTCAATAAATAATGCGTTACTGCCAATTAGACAGTATCATGTAGGGCGTTTGTGGCAGAAGCCATCTGTTCAATCTAAAAGGTGCGTGACCTTGGATTAAAAAGGTTGTAACTTAAAAACCTCATCAGGCTATCACGAGCCAATCTAAAGGTGCACGCTGCTTTGTTTCATATTTAATTCGCTCCACTAACTGCGGTTGCTTGATATTCCAACGAGCGTAATCAGTGATGTGCAAATGCATGAGGTTCCTGTTGTTTTGCTAATTGCCTTAACCAACACTTTGGCTGACATTCTGATGAAACAATTTGGACATGCAAATGGACATAAAATGGGCTCAGAACAACGTGTTTTGGAAACACACGTCCTGGGGAATTAGTAGCTCCAAATCTAAGCCATTATGAGCTGATCTCAGGTGCATTACTCGAATTGGTGTTTAATGTCACATTTCACTTTTCAGAGGTTAGTATTTGTTATACTCATTACAATATTACTGAACAAAAGTATGTTAAACTCTGTTCCCCAACACTTTACTACCATCCAGTTAGAGTAATGTTTATTCATGTGGCTATCCAGATTAAGTAAACCAATCATTGTTAACCAGAGATATATAATAGACTCTGTTGGCCATTTTGGCTTTCTCATTCACATTTCCCTTTTATATTGGATCCAACTTTCCGAATCGGAAGCTACGTTCCTGTTTTTTTACAGTCTATGATTTGAATGAGAGGATGGAGTGCGAAATTATCAGCTAATGCTAGTAAACCTTGTAAGCAACTGGCATCCATAAGGATTATGACTAAAGCACACAAAAACTTAGTGTTAAGTAGAATTTCACTCATTAGAACTGAACCACAACCTTGTTGGATAATCTATACTTTACAGCAGGCTGTATTACGGATCACGAATCTATTAAATATTGTGAAATAATCAAGTTCAGTAAGTCAAACTAATGGAGGTGAAGCCTATCAGCTATCAAAGCAGCAGTAAGTATAGCGGAAACAAATGTTTCTTTGTTTTTAATGCGGTTAAATTCAACATGGGCATCTTAGAGCAGTCCCCAACCTTTTTTGCGCCATGGACCGGTTTATGTCCGACGATATTTTCATGGACCAGCCTCTAAGGTGTTGCGGATAAATACAACAAAATAAAACCAGTAGAGAGAGACAGTAAAGATTTATTCATAACACATGGGAAAAGACGATTAACGATAAAAAACATAAAAAATATAACGACAAAAACCCTGAAAACCATAAATTTCACACCTGAGCCTTAACTGTCGTGGCCTGGTACCAAATGACTCACGGGCCGGTACCAGTCCATGGCCCGGGGGTTGTGGACGGCTGTCTTAGGGGATTGACTCACTTTTGAAGTCTGCCTCAAGTGGACGTTAAAGGAACTGCCACTTTAATGCTGGTTGTATTTTTCAGACACAGAGTGAATTTGAATTAACCTGTTATACATTATAAATGACACACTGTTAAAACATTATTTAGTACTTAGATTTGAAGTCAATACACAATCAAAACTCCATTCTTGTCATTTGCAGCCACAGTCACTCCGTCTTTGCTGCAGAAGTTGTTTCAGGACACAGCTATATATTGTCTTTATGAGTCCCATTGTCACATTAGCTCAGCCGGCAAAGTAGAAGTTTGGAGCATTGCAGTTTTAATCCTGAGTGAGTCGTTTTAACGCCAGACGGGTTGCAGTTTATCGTGAATTATGGTCCCTGTTTACAGCCAGTTTTAGATTAACTCCAGTCAACAGTCACAACTGCTTTCATTGCTGTTTTGCTGAAGTCACTAAACAATTACAAAACTCCTGCCAGTCAAGGAAATTTGCTGTATTTGCAGAAGATTACAGGAACTGCTGTTGTTGGCCTGTTGAGTTCTCAGCTTGAGAGAAAATGCAGCATTTTCTAAATGTGTTAAATATTATTCTTTTTAACAAAATATATTTGTGTGCAGACCTTTAGAAGCATTTCTGTCAGTGTTGGCTTTTAAATTGAGGCCAGAAAGTCTTGAAAAAGGGCAAAAAATAAAAACGCTGTAATTTTAAATGAGAGTATTCCTATGAATATACCCACCAAAGCTCAGAGATGAGATTTGTTGTTTACAGACTCCCACAACACTTGAACGCAGCACACCCCGCATGAATAATAACATGATCTGATGGTGTTAAAAGCGCCTCAGTGTTGTCAATTTAAATTTAAGAAAACGGGCGATGAGCAGTCACAAAGCAAGTATAACTGGCTATGCGGGGTGACGAAAATGAAGGTGAACAGGAGAGAAGAGAACAAACAGATGGAGCAGTAAACTTGGTAGATTAATTGAAAACACCTCTGCCTGCTTGGAGATATAAATTAGGGGAAGCATGCTCTCAACTTAAAACTGAAACTCGCTCGCTCTTAAATTGATAAAAACAAAAAAAAAATGGTAAATTCTTTTATTTATTCCTCTTTGGATAATGCAAGGTTGCTTTTGCTGTTTTTATACTAAAACCACAACTCAGACTTATCCGTCATCCCTCTTTCGTCCAAGCACTGCACCATTATGTGCACTCTCTACGCAAACCACACCCCACTCCTGATCATGCCTAATATCTTGAGTGGTGATATATTATTTTTATTGGAACTTATGGTTATCAGAGGGAGAAACAACAAACATGCTCTCCGTGGTAATAGTCATGTCTATTGCAAAAGCTCTTAGGGCTAAAAATGCACAGACCTCGCCGTAATACTTTTGAATTACTTGTGATTAGTTGCATGGCTAATGAAGAGAGACAACACCTTACTAGGTAAAATCATGCAAGCCCAAAAGCGCTTTCCACTCATGTTGCCCAGGGGTCACCTGTCCGGTCCTTTGACAAGAGCATTTGATCAAAAGAGAGAAAACACACATAAAAGATAGTAATGTATGGGCTGCGGGGTGTACAAGAGTAATGTGTGATTTGATGTGAGCAGACACGACATCATATACCGCACATGTTCTATCAAATAATCCTCCGTGCTGTACATAGACGCAGAAGAATATTATGCTAATTTTTCAGGCGCAGCGTTCCTGTACTTTGAAATTAAGAGTAGTCGATGCACATGGGAGTAAGGGTCAATGCTGGACTTGTTCTGTATACATAAATTTCATGCATCGGGAGGGATGAGAGACAAGCTTTTCAAAGACAATGCACGCAGAGCTAAGTGCTCTAATGAAGAGCTCTGCACAGACCATTGCAAAACCACTTTATTCCAGTGATATCCGTGCATTTTATAGAATCGCACTGCCCTATCCCTACCCCGAAACACAAAATGTTCTCTGAATAGAAAGCAAAACACAAGTCTTGTAGTCTTCGTATAAAATGTGAGATGTGGACTACAATAGAGCGAGAGAGACAGGGGATCTTGCAGTGTCCTCTGTCAGTGTACTCTTCTTTCATAACCTTATTATACCAGGATCTCACACTCTTTGACTCGAGAATAATAGCAAATATTAATGCTAGCGAGAACAGATTTTAATTCTGTGCTGCTACTATAGGAAACAGTAGCACTGGAAAAACTTCAGGGTCAATGTTACTTTCCATTACACATCATTCAGTGTGCAAGGTTTGTGTACCTTTCATTTCCAACTGAAACAAGTTTGCATACGGGATCAAGGGCAAAGACATTCACAATCACGAATGCGAGTCACGGCGTATTTTGCGCTGTTAACCCTCAGCGCAAGCCCACTAAACTCAAAGCTTATCAAAAAAAATTTTAATAACTCACCACTGTTTACCAAGGTGCTATTATGATTTGACCTTCAGCATTTCAAAGACATTAAGGAAACGCAACAGTGAAAACGTGAGCTCAAGCTTTAAAGGATGTTAATATACTAAGAGGCATTTGGAAGTCATCTGTTGCTACCACAAAACCACTCAAAATACTCACTTAATTGCATCCCTGACACATATGGCATCTCAAACACGATTGATTGCTGCTCAGAATTGCAGAAAGAACCTTGATTTCAACATAGCAGACTTCTCCAGAGTGCTAGAAAATTACCGAGGGGAGTGCTCTCTGAGACTCGTGATCGACCTCAAAACATCTGCCAGCCGTTTTCTTGCAACACAGTAGTCAGATAGTTCAACTTTCTCAAATCGAGGACAGATACACTGACGCACTCCCTCAGCCACCCATCCGTCGTCTCACACACGTGCACGTTTTTGCAGGGTGTATAACAGATGAGAGAAGTTAATTGGAATCTTTTTTAAGATGTGTGTTGAAATGATGAATGATGATGATTAAAAAAAAAACATTTTTGACAACTTTTTGTGCCAATAGGTTTTAGTTTTGAGCAGCAGGTCAGCATGTGAACCTGTCAGGGCAATATGTGAAATTCAATTTACTGAATCTAGTCATTTTTTCCCCTGATGAATAAAGCACAATGAATCAAGCTTCTGGCAATCAAACTGCGTGAGAAGCTGTAACTTTCTGCTGTTGGCCTTTCAGTTTCTGTAGGGACTCGCTGGGTCTTTTCAGCCATGCTGGCTTACACTGTGTCAAGACAGTTTTTTTCAAGAGTCCTTGACACTGCTACTGTGTAAGATTTCATGAAGTGGCTATATGTTGTTTCAACAATGCCATCAAACAGTCATATTTGCATAGTTGGAAATATTTAAGCTATGCATTCCCCTGCTTATATTCCAAAGCTTTTCTTCCCACAGGCTTTTCAATTTCTGCAGAAAATAAGGTTTGCTGTTCAACTAATTCTAAGACATTTTCTTCTGTGACCTAAATTACACCTTCGTATATGTCATCCATGAATTTTGTGGATGTATAATGTCAACTTCATTATTCTAATGTATGCATATTTTGATTTAAAGTCTTTCCTGGAGCACTTCATAACCCGATATTTGCCAGATATGGCATTAGCCACACTGGCAAAATGTCGAAGTTGGTCCACAGTGCAAAATGTAATGTTTTTAATAATAAAGGGAGGAAAAATATAAAGCTGGGGATTTTTTTGTTTGTTTTGCAGGAGAAATAGTTATCAAGCCAGAACAATAAATACTCAGCTTTACAAAAAAGGTTTATTTAAAACGAGAATCCATGAACACATAACTCCAATTTCAGCCAAATTACTTTGGCTCCCTGTTAAATATCGTATAGATTTTAAAATTCTTTTGTTCACTTTTAATATTCTGAATAATTTAGCGCCCAGCTATCTTTCTGAACTACTCCACTCATACCATCCAAACAGAGCGCTTAGATCGTCCAATTACAGGCTCCTAGCACAACCTAGGACTCGAATGAAGTCGAGAGGTGACCGGGCCTTTGCATCCGTGGCACCCAGACTCTGGAATAACCTCCCTGTTCATATTCGTACTGCCGAGTCTATCCAGTCTTTTAAATCACGTCTTAAAACTTATTTTTTTTACTTTGGCTTTTGAATTTGTCTAGTTGGCTGGTCTAGCTTGTTGTGTTGTTACCTATTGTTTGTTGTCCTCTTTTATTGTTTGTTTTAACTGTCTCATGCTTTTACTGACTGTGAAGCACTACGGTCAACACTGTTGTTTTAATATGTGCTATATAAAAAAAATTTGATTTGATTTTGATTTGATAAAATAAAACCACCTGGTTTGGTTTTGGTAACATGACCCAACCAAGTAGTCGTGTTTCCCAATGTAACAAAACCACTGAGTGAGTGAAAATGAAACAAAGTGTCAATGTAACAGAAAAAATAATGGCACCATATGGTCCACAAACCCTAGTCTCCAAGGGGAAAGTCTTGTGATGCGACACCACTGAATCCCCTAAAATGGATTTTAATGGTCTTTCTGTTTCTGAGAGATCAAGACAAAGAAACCTGATAAGCGCAGGACATCAATAATCACTGATTTAAAACCATGGACTCAATAAATGTATTTAAATTGCCATTTTAAAGTCGTTACTGCAAAACGAATATCCAGACATTTTGCAGGGTTTTGGACTTTTTGACATTCATGGATCCCAGAAGATGAATGAAGCTCACTTTGATACTTTTTAAATAAGCGCTACCGTGAGTTTGAAATTCTTGACTTTTCAGCAATTATTAGAAGGATTGACATGACATTTGATAAGTATCACATCGCACCCAGAGGATGAATCTTGATCCCATAGTCTCAGCTGTACTTTGTAGCAGTGCGTATAAGCAAATGTTAGCACACTATGAAGCTAAACTAAACACTGCATCAGCTAAAAGTATGTAGTATCTAGGCCAAATCACTGAGCACAGAGCAGCCAGGGCAGGCTTCTATCCTGTTTCCTAATTTCAAATATTTGTGAACATTTTAATATTTCTTTTCAAGGATATGAACTCTGAGTGACTATGTTCAATCCTTCAGCAAATTATTAAACACTGTTTACTGCTTAACACGTTCAATCAGTTCCTGTTCATGGCTTTCTGCGTATTTCAATGTCACTATGAAACAATAAATAAGGAAATCACAACTGTTAAGAACAGAATGAAGGACATTTCCATTCAGTTTTACACAGCTATTTTCAAGGATTGTGAGTAGGAAAAGGAAAGACAAAAAATCACTTGCTTTTGAAGGGAATGAGCCCGTGACCTCAACATTTTGGTTTGTTTTTTCCTTCCTAACCTCAGAGGGAATCCTTGTCTGCTGAAGCCACCTCAGCACACCACTGCAAGGCCAATTAAAACTTGTCGCTTTTCCCACTGTCCCCGTTTTCCCTCACCCCGCTGTGTGACTGGTGGAGTCACTAATTCAAATCAAATCTGAAAGCTGCACAGGGACAGAGAGAGATAATCACAATATGTTTGCAGTGGGAAGCATATGAATCTGTGTACTAACATAATTATTTTCATGTTTTTGTTTAGGTAGAGGTTGCCTGCTGTTCTAGCCCAGATGTCTATCATTGGCTGCCAAGTTTTCGAATGTGTTCGAGCGAATCTCGTTTTGATTGGAAAAAAATGTAAAAGTAGACATGTTGTCTATATCTCACGCATGGTCTAATCCGTAATGCCAAATCGACAACACCAGCAATCCCAGATTTATCTGATTTGTCCACCTTTATGTGGTCACAATGCACTTTTGTACACTCTCAAGTCATAAAACTTTATTACCAGGATCAGTAATGAAGAATGTTAGGACAAAAAAAGACTACGTGTTTTATACCTAGTGGAATGACTTACAATTGACTGTATTAGCTGGCAGCAGGTCTGCAGCATCTGTCCATCTGGTTCCTTCCACATATCCAGTACAGGGTCACGGTTGTGCTGGAGGCTATCAAATGGCAAGAGATGTGGTCACACCCTGGACAAGTTGTAAATGTATCACAGGGCTAACACAGAGAGATGAGTAGTCAATAACATAGTTAGGTTTTTGTTTTTTTGCCACGTCTCATACCCCCATCCCCCTACCCCTAAATTGCACTTAATGACCCAGTGTGCAGCACAGTCCCACATGCACACAAGCCCGCTCTGCAGAGCTTGAATTTCATGTCTTTATGACCTCACACTGGGGAAGCAGTGACACAGTCAGCTCACAATTTTAATTACTTAAAAAGGTGTTTTTTATGATGCAGTTGTCACTGAGGAACAGTGTTGGGCAAGTTACTTTGAAAAAGTAATTAATTATAGTTACTAGTCTGACAGCAGCAGGTGCATCACTCCTGTTTCTACCTGGAGACAGCAGTCGCCTCATTGTTCTGACACACAACACAGAACTATCCACAACACTACACACTAACTACACACTCCAAGCACACTAAACGTCACAAATCTCTCACATCTCAAAACTTGCTCTCTCTCGTTTTCTACTGTCTTTATCTCCCCCCCTCTCTCTCTCGCCGTCACCCCTAAAACGTCCTGTTTTTTGTTTTTTGTTTTTTAGCTCATAAGCAGAGAGGTCTCGCTGCGCTGTCCTTAGACAGTAAACGTTACGAAACTATTGAGGAAAAAAACGCCGCGTATATATCGTTTATCACGACTCTGGTTTTACGTGGCCTATCAACACTATTTAAAAACTGGTACATATCACCTTGTTGCTTTGTCTTTAAGTGGTCATGTGATTGTCTTACCACGCCTACTTTATTCTTCCTCAGTCAAACAGCAGCACTCATGCGATTGTTTTGCCCCCTTAGCTCCAGGTGTTGTGCTAGACAGTGATCGTGATTACCGTCCACGGGAGCGCGCAGCTGCTTAAAGCTGTAGCGTCCAGATTACTTCCAGCTACTTCCGTGCAACTGATATAAGATGCGGTAAACTGAACACAGCTTCAACCGTCTGTTTGTTGAAAAACAGTAACGGACCGCATTTTCTTGTTAGTAACTGTAACGGCGTTGTAACGATAGGAATAGTAATTACTTAGATTACTCGTTACTGAAAAAAGTAACGCCGTTATCAATTAGGTCATAGTACATCGTACCAGGTACCTGTTCGGCACGGCTTCCAAGCTATCCAAGCAGGTACTAAAATGTGACTAAAATGTGTCATAAGACTGCATCCCACTGATTGGCTGGTCAGTAGTGTCACTAATTGAGTCATGAGAGCGTTTCCTTCACAAAAATTTAAATCGCCATTTTTTAAAACCGGCAATGAAGGAAATGGGTACAAAAAACAATGCTGTGTTCCCCGAGTCTGAAAGAAAAGCCACAGACCAAGCAGCGGGTATATTTTTGCCTCAACGTTCACCTTTTTTGTAGCGCATATTAATTACGTCAAGGGAAGTGTGGACATGTTGCTATGACGACAACCACGTTAGGTAGTACAGGATCGTAATGGAAAACTAGTCGATCCATTGCGAGTCAGTCCGAATAGGTACTGTTGGAAAAGGGGCTTTCATGTTTACCATGCCCCAGTTCAACTCCACTGTCACTCAACTGGCAGTCACAGAGCTGAAACAAACTGCTCAAAAGTGCTTCAGTATGCTCACAGTACGTAGAGCGTATTTTTACCTTTACCCTAAGTCTTTAAGTGCAATCTCTGTGAAGGCACCATTAATACTGAACTTCATGCACAGACGTTGGAGCGGCATGTGCTACTCTCCACACAATGCCTTTATTTCTGAAAAGGGCTCATTTGGTTCAGCAGAAAATAAATAAATAAATACCAATCTAAATTCAGTTCAGTGTAATACAACAGCACGTCTCTGTAGTAAAACAAAAACTGGGACAAAGGAGGCCCCGAACTCTTTAGCAATGGAAAGTCAACGGAGCGAGAAGGAAAGATGTGATGAAATAGTGGTAAACATACTCCTTGTCCCCATTTTTCAAAATATGCTGCTGGCTTCAAATTTAAAATATTCTCCCTTTCAACATTTGATGAGTACTATGTGTGCAATTAAACTGAAGGCTCTGCAAAACAGTGGGGATGTAATTTACGTTTTACATACTTGTGGAAAAAAAACAATAAAAGCAAAAAGGTTGATAAAGACGAATGCTTAAAGCACAAGCATGGCAAAGGTAGTTATATTTTGCTTTATTTTATAACAAAGAAACAAGACTTAATGAATTGATGGATCATTTTTTCCAACACAGTTCGAGTTCGAGCGAAAGGTGACCACACAAATTTTAGGTGAGTCAGTAAAGCATTTAATCGTGCTAGATGAGACATTCTTTTCAACTTTATCCCTTCGTGATTTGAAACCGAGACGAGAAGGTATTCTTTTCGTTTATAATTCCTTGCTTTGTGCAGCTTTAAGTGACAAAGGGAAGGTGTGGCTGAGGTGTAACAGGGTCAAAGTCATCAACATGTGTCATAGAACTGTGACATTTGGAATCCACTCAACTGCAACCACAAAGGAAACAGAGAACAGCGCAAAAACACACGGCGGTTTGCCTCTTGGGGGTTTCTGCTTCCTGTGCCATGTCTCCTGCTCACCTTGGACACTGGGTCAGTGTCAGCTGTCAGTGTCAGGTTGAGAGGAGGAATGCTAATGGACCCTTACCACATCGCATTCCTGTCCCTCTCCTCTTCTCCGTCCTTCTCCCTCTTTTCGTCTTCTCCCTGCTATTTGTCTGAGGGAGGCCAAGCTATTAACTTTCCTTTAGTAGTCGAGCTCTGCATCTGACTGTGGTAGCCTGCAGTCTCTGTCTCTACAAAAGATAGGCAGGCTCCCTTTGAGAACCGGAGACTAGCTTCAACTCTGTCTGTCAGCCACAGTTACTCCATGTGCAGTCCCTCCCTCCTGCTTCTGCCTCTTCCTTGTGCTTGCATAAATGCTTTCAGATACTGCCGACATCTCCACTTCTAAACCTCAGAAGACTGCAGCTGTCGGTGAGTTAAAACGTAAAAGAACCTGCGGTCACTGCAGTGCCTCTTTATTGCACCACAAAAAGTGTTCATAAAACAGTTCAGTCTTAAGAACTGGAGTTCTGCCAGAGTGGTGAGAAAGTTCTGCATCTTTCCACTGTAGTTTCACTTACATCGGGAATTAATAGCAACTGCTGTGCCTGAAGGCAAGCATAAAGGATAGCAATTGATAGTTTGGGTCATTAATTCTCATTACAGTAAAATGCAAGCAGTCAGACAGTCAGATTGGATGTAAACAAGACAGATATGGTTTAGAAATCAGTGACGAACGATATTCTTTTATTAATGTACTGAAAAACAGAAAAAAAAGGCAAATAATTAAAATACATAGCGCCAGAAATGTGTCGAACTACATTTGTAAAAGTCCTTCTACCATGCGATCGTAAAAATATTTCAAAATGTTCCTGAACTAAAAAGATGAGGATGGATCGACGCTGAATTGGTTGGTTTATCTGTAAAAGATGGCGCATGTTAATCATTCTTTTTATTTCTCATGAAAATTTGCAAAACTTTGGAGACCTGTGTGATCATCTGACTGCTTTTGGTTTTCTGTCCCCTGACACTTGTTTTACATATTGTGTCATCAAGAAAAACAAAATCAAAAGGATGAAAAAAGAGACCAAAAATACAAATATGGGATTTCTTTCCACTCCATTAGTTCCAAAAGAGAAAAAAAATTGCCTCAGAAACACATTAATTCATATTCATATTTCAGAACATCCATCCATCTTCATCCGCTTTATCCGAGGCCGGGTCGCGGGGGCAGCAGCCTAAGCAAAGAGGCCCAGACCTCCCTCTCCCCAGCCACCTCCTCCAGCTTATCCGGGGGAACACCAAGGCGTTCTCAGGCCAGCCGAGAGATATAATCTCTCCAGTGTGTCCTGGGTCTGCCCCGGGGCCTCCTCCCGGTGGGACATGCCTGGAACACCTCACCCAGGAGGCGCCCAGGGGGCATCCTTGTCAGATGCCCAAACCACCTCAGCTGGCTCCTTTCGATGTGGAGCAGCAGCGGCTCTACTCTGAGCCCCTCCCGGATGGCCGAACTTCTCACCCTATCTCTAAGGGAGAGGCCAGCCACCCTTCGGGGGAAGCTCATTTCCGCCGCTTGTATCCGCGATCTCGTTCTTTCGGTCACTACCCACAGCTCGTGTCCATAGGTGAGGGTAGGGACGTAGATCGACCGGTAAATTGAGAGCTTCGCTTTTACACTCAGCTCCCTCTTCACCACGACGGACCGGTGCAGCGTCTGCATTACTGCAGCTGCAGCCCCAATCCGTCTGTCGATCTCCGGCTCCCTTCTCCCATCACTCGCGAACAAGACCCTGAGATACTTGAACTCCTCCACTTGGGGCAGGAACTCATCCCCGACCCGGAGTGGGCACTCCACCCTTTTCCGGCTGAGAACCATGGCCTCAGATTTGGAGGTGCTGATCCTCATTCCCGCTGCTTCACACTCGGCTGCGAACCGTTCCAGTGCGAGCTGGAGGCCCTCACCTGATACCCGATGATATTTCAGAACAGTAGTTTTTAAACTGTATATTTTTAGGACCAAACGGGAAAGGAAAACTTTAACCCTTTAAAACCTGAAGCATGAAGTGCCAGATATCTTTAATTTTTTGATAATGGCATGTTTCTATAAAAATATAGAAAATTTTAATCTGCATATATACGTTTAATTTGTATCACATTTGCTACATTAGCCATATTTTTGCAATTTAGTCATTAAAAATGTGTCATGGAATTTATATCATATTTTGAGGGTAAAAAGAGTCACGCTGATGATGTAAAAGTCTCAAAAACTCACAAAAACACATGCATCAAATACGATACACTTGGCTTTAAAGGGTTAAGACATCATGGCCATAGTCTTTACTTTATATTACACAAAAGATGTAATTTAATATAGGTAATGTGGATTTGCTCAAAAACAAAGTCACAAAATCCAGTTTTTATATGTAAACCCGTGGGCTGCTGCATTGTATTCAAAATCAAAACCATTACCTGCTTGGAAAAAATACCCCGAAAAAAAAAAAACCCCAACAGAGCAGAACGGTTTAGAAAACACTTTGCTTGTATGTGCACAAAAAAGGTTTAAAATCAGAATAATGGGCCTTTTGCTCAACGAACAGTATGACTTACTATAGCAAGAAAAGCACAGGTGTTACTAATGGCACAAAATGGCTCGGTTTATTGAAATGTCCCACTGAGCCACTACAGTATGGTAGTGAGTCAGCATCAGAATCAGGACCCTGAAACCAAAGCAGCTAAATCACATATCATTGATTTGATGGCGGTGTTGTTCTTTCTGCGGTAGCATTTCTTTTTCAGAGCTCTAAATCCTTTACCTCTTTTTGTGTAATTATTTTTTGGATCATGAATAACGCATTATCAGTGCAGTGTGGAATAAGAAAATGCAATAAATCCATGCATGCAGAATTATACATAAAGAATAAGTTCAATGTTCTGATTACATCTTGCTATAGAAAGTTCTACCTGTGCAACATGTGATGGTTTCCAGAGTCCAGCTAATAGTTATCCCCAAAGAGGAGCTGTATCTTGGAAATGGCAATAATAATGATACATTTTTAAATAAAGTGAAGCGTTTTTATGAACAGCCATAGAGGAAAAGAGAACTTTTGAGTGTTTCTGTTGGAGGGAAAAGGCAGGTTCAAAAGCCTCGCCACAACATTTTGATGAACCTCAAAGCATAATTATTAAAAATGACATTTCATGAAGATTCCAAGTGCGGTCTTTCATTAAAATCTGAAATGAAGGGATATGTTTACAACCAATCACTCTAAGACATCTCATTGAACTATAATCTGACAACAACAACAGCACGCTCCTTTTTTTTCCCCCAACGTCGCCATTAATCAAAAAGCAATTACATTAGCATGCTCGGGAGATGGATTAAATGATTTTGACAATTTCTGTGGCTGCCTTGGCTTGCTCGGGCCTCATCCCGCTGTCTGTCGAGCGCTAAAATCATGAAGACGAGAACATTGGGATAATTAGTCCAGAAGATGAGCAGGGGCTGTTCATGTCTGTGGCACATATCCAGAACCAGCCCCCACGTACTGCTCCAGCCACCGTGTATTAAAGCAAACGTCTGTTTAATCACAGTGCACCACATACCCTCCATGCTTTATTAGACTATAAATGTGCTGAGTGAAGGCCCAGCGCCTAATTAGGAAAGACTTCAGTTCACTTTCTATCGCTTACAGTTTTCACCCACCTTCCATCCCCTCTCCCTCTGTCTCTTTCTCTAGTGCTTTCACATCAACTCTCTCCACAGTGGGAGGCAACGCAGAATCCCTCCAGTCTTAAGAAGTCAAACTTGCCTCCAACTTAGATGTGGAGGGGTTGCACTGGAGGCAAATCTCACTACAGCCATTTTCTGTCTGTGCAGTGCAGGTGGCCTTGTCGAGAGTGCCGAAGGGGGGGGACTAGTCATGCAGCGAGGACTCTCCAGTCTCAGCAGATGGACTATCGGTGGTGGGAGTGTAGCATCGAAGCTCAAAGAACGACTTGAGAGGCATGGCTTCTAAAAGAGTTGCAAAGGGGTCAGGAGGTATTCGTGCACATGAGGTCTTGGAGTAAATGACAGGGAACTGACTGGGGAACTAAGGAGAACTGACCCAAAATTAAAAAAAAAAAAAATTAAATACTGCCACCATGCAGCACATGAGTGCACTGGTTAATAGCCTCAGCAGTTGAAAATAATAGGTGTGGCCCGTGAGCCCGAGAACCTGAGATCCAGTCAAGGTCCCAATGGTGGAATTAATGTGAAGGACAGCGTTAGCGATATGAGGGTGCTGCTGCAAAACTGCCATGCCCAGCTCACCAGTCATTTATTTATATAAGCCTCTTGGTTCACAGAAAAGGTTGGTAATTACCATTAGCAATTACCACTGAGGAAGTGCAGGCACCTCCATAGCTCTGGCTGGAGGTGCCAGATGTGATCTGGAGGTGAGAAAGGCTTCTTTGAAACACACCCAAGGGCACAGTTCCAGATCCCTGATGCAGCATCAGTAGTTCAAAGCACATCTTCCCAAACAGCTCTGATTCAACTGTCGCACCGTGCAACCTAAGCTGCGGCAGACACTTGTCTTCCTGAGCCAGTCTACTCTAAAAAATTATATATCTCCCTCAGACTGGTCTTATTATCATGTACTAGAGGTAACGACTCCCCTTTACCAAGTCAAAAAAAAAAAGTAAAAGGCAAAAGGAGAGAGGGAGAGGCAGAGGAAACAATGTGAACAACAGTGAGAGAGAGAATTATAGGCAATGGGAATAATAGGGCTGGCCAAGTGAATGCATCACTCTCTGTATCCAAGGTAAAATAGGGCCTTATTTGCAGGTAGGGGCTGCGATTTAGCAGCGAGATAGCAGCAGGTTCTTGGGTACAGTTGTGGCAGGAACTTAGTAGGGGGTGTACAAGAGACAACTGGACACCTCTGGGTCCATGTACTTAACTCAAGGGGCTGGGAGGCAGGAGACGTCATGCTGTTCAGTGAAAGCGTGGACACCCAACGACGACGGTAATGAGACAAGACCACCGCCACTGCGGCAGAGGCGATAATTACACACAGATATAGCCTCACACAGCCAAACACAAAGAACAGACTCACAGTGAGCCACCGTCCCTATTTCTTTTCAGCTGAACCTGAAAAGAAAATGAAGGGCTACTGTAACTTAGTTAATGTGCAAAGGTGAAAAAGAAGGGTTTTTGTATGTAGTCACAGTTTGTCAGAGGAGATAATCACAGTTATGATGGCAGGTAAAGGTTAACTAAATGAAGGTTTCTGGGACAGTTTGGAAAACAAAACAGTTATCTGAGTTTGTATAGAAAGGACATTTAACCAAGTTGACTGAAAAGTAAAAAAAGCCAAGGGTTCACTCACATCTTGCGGTGGTAGTTCACTTATTTAAAGATACAATATGTTGCATTTTTGCTTATAAATATAGATGATGAAACCTGTTGCGTTAGTGTATTCTAATAGTTAAACAGAAATGAAACCATCAGCATTAATCAATCAATGTTTATTTCTATAGCACATTTAAAAAGGACCCGTATCCATCAAAGCGCTTCACACAAGTGCGGTTACGACAACAGACAACAAAAACAGTTATATCGTCTTGATGCATTCTCAATCATCCAGGAAAATAAATCTCCAAAAGTTGATTCTGTTCATCTGGACGTAGCGTTTTCTGGGAGAAACGTTTCGTCACTCATCCAAGTAACTTCTTCAGTCACTGAACAGAATCAACTTTTGGAGAACAACAGTTATAGTTACAGTAACAGTTACAGTTATGTAGCACAAATGCAGACCGGGTGGAGGTCTGAACTAATTTGCTTCAAAGGTTAAATTAACGATTGTATGGATTCTTACGTGCCAACATCGATTGGAAGAGTTCCAGAGTTTGGCTGCAGCGTTTGCAAAAGCTCGGTCCCCTCTACTCTTTCGTTGGGCCTCGGTTGCTCTAAGAGCAGTTGGTTAGAGAATCAAAGTGCTCTCTTGGGGCTATACATGTCGATGGGGTTGGTTAGGTAACTAGTCGCCAAGTTATTAAAATTGTATAAGTATACAAAAGGCTTAAAAACGATACGGTGTTTGACGAGGAGCCGGTGTAGATTGGCTAGGACAGGGGTGATGTGATCATGCCTTCCGGTGCCAGTTAAGAGGTGTGCTGCGGCATTTTGAACTAATTGCAGGCGCTGGAGGAGAGAGAATTGGGGGCCGAAATATTAACTTGATTGCTTATAATGTTTTCTTACATAGCTGCCACCAGCCTGTCAGCATTTCTCCCCCTAAAGCAGATATAATTTACAGTAAATTCACAAACAAACCCAGACAGATAGATGGTCTGATAAATCATATAAATATATATAAATACAGTGTTTTGCTACACCAGTCAATCCCCTCAGTTCTCAAACACTGACATTCTAGTATCAGCTTTAAAATGGCCAATAACATTTCTCATTTTAAAAATCTGATGTTTCTTTGAATTATTTCACCTAAAAATATTGGGTTTAAATTATTTGCAAATGATTGCACTTGTTTTATTTAATAATCAAGCCTATGTTTTTGGAAATAGCGTCATATGCTATCATAAAACGATTCTTGGCATGAAATGGCAGCTGTGTGTTGTTTGAAGTTAATTTCTGACAGACCTGAAGTTTAAGATAAATTGCTCTAATTTGTAAGGTCATAGCCAAGGTGAACAAATGCTCTGGAGCCTTTGAGCAGTTGCTCAATGGTCAACAAACTGCACATTCACAATCAGCCGAGTGTTTTTTTGATTTCAGTAGCCTTAAGCAGCAGGCAGAACAATAAACCCAGTTCACATTTTAGAGAAAAAAAAAAAAGAAATACTGCAGAACTACCCAAAAGACAACAATGTGCAAAGCATTTCTAGTTATGAGTGGCTCGGTTGAACATAAATTTAGAAACTCATTTGCACAAATCACAAATGCAGACCCAGTAGTAATGCTGAGGTCAGAGCCAGACACTTGTTTCACCCTCTCCTCCCAGAGTTGTTGTCGAGGTGGCCGATAACCGTTAGCGCTCCTCTTTGCAGCGTATCCACACGCTGTGTAATTATCTTCAGCCAGGATAATCAGTGGTGCTAAAATGTGATGGATGGTGAGGGAATGCGCTGCAATAAACTGAGCAGGCAGTCCACTGATAAGCTAAACCATTCAATGAGGCAGTCTAAATTTGTGATATATCTGATTGATTTCAAATAAAAACACAGTGCAATTAGATTGCTTACAGAGCGCTCTAATTGTAAAACATCTGGGTGTAAAAAAAGAGAAAAACAAGATTGATTTCATTGGAATAGATAATTAAGATCATTCGCTAATTTACTAAATGCTGTTTTCATGGAAATTCGAGCGTTTCAGAGCAGGAAAATAAAATGAATCGGTTCAGGTTCCAAACAGAGAAAAAATAGGCTCTAAAATATTACTACAACGAGGTACAATTTCATCATTTCTGCTGTATCTGATTTGAGTGAAAAATAGCATGCATTTGCATTTGAGGCATTTAGCTGATGTTCATATTCAGAGTGGCTCGCAGTGAGTGAGCAAGCAGGGGTTCGGAGGCTTATTCAAGGACACTTTGACAGGATACAAGGCTGTTTGCTGAGCATATTGTCTGTTGGAATGATGAAAATCTGTGACCTTTCAGGTTGAGGACAGTTTCTGATACTGACTTTTAAAAGTCACAAAGAGCAACACGGAGAATAAGTTTCTATTTCTTTATGCTTTCGGGTGTCAGCACAGCCACACAGGGCTGCGCCTATTAAAAATTTGCAAGAGCAAAATGTTAAAATCACAAAACCTTTCGCAATAATTCAACATTTTTCGGCTGAGTGCTGTTTTGCACAGCTGACACTACAGAAGCTTCTTCATTTCTCTGTAAAAAAAAAAAAATTAAAGTTTGGCTGGAAGGGCTTTGAAATCTAAATATTTCAGGCATTTTAAATGCTTTCTAATAACCAACACTGGAAACAAATGTTTGGCATCATATTTCTACTTTTCTGTTTTATTTATTTTTGCAATTCTTTTTGCAAAAAAATCATTGCTTTAATGGAGACAACATATCCTTAACAACGCGTAATGCTTTATGAAGTCAAATTCTTAAAAGTACCATCATTAAATGTTGATTTGCTGAAAAATGGCCTGCTGCAGTGTCAAACTACACTTATGCTTATTCTTAATTGCAGTACTGAAATAAAAGCATTTTGTTGCTGTCCTGTGCTGCCGTGCAGCATGCGTGGAGTCCTCTGGAGCAGCAAATGCATGTGTTTGTGTTCTTTTGTTGCAATTAAAGCTATCAAATAAAAAATGGCCATGTGTTCATTTTTAAAGGTCACCGATAGCAGTGACATCCTAAAGAATGCTGCATATTCATGCAAGGCAAATGTGAAGGCTGTGTGCCAGTAAATACATCTGCTTGTACAGTTGTTTGCGGGGCACTTTTTGTGCGGCCAGTTTTTCCCATTAGAGAAATAAAAGGTTTGTGGATTTTGCAGCATATTATATCGCAACATGGGTTAAGGTCCTCTGCAACACATCAGCAATTACACTGGGTGTGCTATTTAGTTTCAACTAACAGTTTTTTTTAAAACATTTGAGTTGGAGACAGATGTCAAATCTTTTGCTGTAAAATCTGATTTACCAAACAAATTTTTTTTTTTCTGGTACCTTTAAAGGTTATTTAGAAAAGCGATTTTCTATTTAACAAGAAAATTGTTCCTTATGCGGTCTCTTTTAGTATTTTGAACACTAAATCTCGTGTTACATGACTTTCAGTGGTTCATTTGCAGTTAAAGTGACTCCATTATGATTCTCCCATGAGACTGGGAAGTTGCATGAAGCTGCAGTGTTAACTGCAGGAGTGAGATCCTAAAGTTGCTGAATGTGGAAATAGTTGAGCAAAGCAGAGGTACTTAAATATTTATCTGAGTACAGTGACTTGAGTAAATGTACTTAGTTAAGCTCTGCAGCTGCCTCTGCCATGCAGACCCATATGGTCCCTTAAGGTAATGATTTCTGCAACAGTTACTAAAGTTAACTGTTTATATGTTTCCCTACAGCGCATGGACAACATGCTACACATTTTCTTTTCCAGGAGCTGTTTTTACAGATCTTCAGGAACAGCGTTCACCAGCTTGATGTAAAAGGGAAAAAAAGCAATTCATATATCAACCTGTAATGTCCTCATAGTGTGTCACATTCGTTCACCAACTCTAAAAAAATTAAATAAATAAAATATGTTGATAGGGATAATTAAAAATTTTTTGACGATTCCAAATCCTGAAGTGCTTTTTTCTTTGTACCCTCCCTGTGACTCTGTTCTGAAAGTGCAGCGAACAACAAGTCAACATGTTCTATAGAGCTGAGAGACCGGGGACCTCTGGCTGACATGTGGACAGTCAACAAGCTTGTTGGCTGAGAAGAGTTGGCCGTAGCTGAACTTTTCCCACTAAGCAGACGACAACAGCTTGCTAAATTCCAATGTTTTCTATTTCTGTGCAGAGGCAATTTTGTTTCACGACTACAACTCTCCCTGCAAGAGCAACAAGGATGAGAAGTTGATAACAGCTTTAAAAGCTTCTCAGCTTCTCAACTTTTGTCTAAAACAAGCATGCAATCTGTGAAAGCCAACAAAGGATGGCTGGAAAAAATAAACTATGCATCACTGGTAACATATGGGATAGACAAGACTGACTAATGCAAGTGAAATGGTGGGTTACAGCCATCTAAACAAGAATAGACTTTGTGTTTTTGGCCAATAGTGCAGGGTTGATGTGTGCAGTATTTGTCAGTTAAAAGACACAACAAGAGCACAACAGCAAGGGAAATTACAGTGAAAGTTTGAATGCTGCTAGGAAACCAATCATTTCTCTTAAAAAACAGCCTAGAAGATCTCTTGTCCTTTAGTGAGCAGATCTTAAAAAGTTCCTAGTTGTTAGAGAATGTCTAAAATATTTTTCTTTCCCTTAAAAACATCAATGAGACATACCTGCTGGTTTGCAGACATTTTAAAGCCATTTCAGACAAAGTTAGAGTCATGTTGAAGTATTTGGACAATTACTTTTTTTTCATGTACTACCACAACACTGAAATCTTAAAGATGTGCCATTTTTATACATAAATATCAAATGCTAGTTCAAGACTTACTTTTTTCTGCTTAAATTGTCACAAATTACAAAGGCAACACGCCTCACTGTGAAACTGTTTTCAGTTCTCCAATTACTTTTGAGCATCTGAAAATGGGGCACTGTGCATAAAAGATACTTGTAATTCCTTAATATAATACTTTTTCTAAACTCCTTAAATTATAAACTCCTGTCAAAATATTATTATTTTATGTGCCATAAAAAGTGCATCTAAGCAACACATTACGTTAATGGATTAAAACATTGCAATTAGAGTTACAACTGCTCTAGCCTTAACGATGAGCCAGTGATACTCAAAAGTCAATTAACTTACAAAATCTCAATTTTTCATTATCCATATAAAGAGCACTTTTCTAGCCACTCAAAAGGCTTTACTCTGCAGCCACTGCGTTTCATAACCTCTTTGCATTTTTTGCGACGCAGTTACCTGCCCAATAGACCTGTTCCCATTTGAGATTGGTCATGTATAACCCATAGCTAGACTGGGAAAGCATGGGTTGATTAATCAAGTTGATTACTGCTATCTTGGAACCGCTTAACCTGATTGCCGATGTTGGAGTAATTGAAGCCAGATAAGGAAAAGCTATCCTTGGTTCAAGTTGTGTTGCAGTAAAGGCCCCAGGTGTTCAACAGCCTACAGTTCAGCATTGTCACCCAGTGAAAACATTTGGAAATGAAAAATACTTGAACAGAGGCCTTGAGCTGCAGCTGCAGTCGTAGTGTTATTTCAAGCGAGAGTGGGAAAACATTTCTCTTTCAAAACTACAGCAGTTATGCTCAGTTCAAACAGTGTAAACAGGCTTCGCCCCAACTTACTGGAAATGTGTTGTTGGCATTACTTCAAAATGAAAGTAAACTTTCCAAATATATGGTTGTACCAGTTTGATATTGTCTAATTGATTAGAAGATCATTGGTTTTATTGGATTCAAAATGTTACATGTTTGAAAAGCATTCTCGGACCAACACAATACACAAAGTGTTACTGAGAAGGCGTTGCATAGTGACATAACAAAATCAAACTTTGTTGTTGTTGAGAAGGCGTTTGTGTGTCATGTGCTTGAATATGATAATGCAACTGTGGAGATTTGTTGAGAAAGACACTTACTGGCAGTGGCCTACAATACAGGACATGTGTACTGCGGATCTTTTACTGAGCAAAATGTGCACAGCATCCTATCGCACACAATTGTGATGAGATGCTGCTTGGATTTGACACTTGCAGCTGCATCAATTCCAAGAAAAATCAAATCGAGGGAAAGCGGCTGGTCTGGCAGCCCAAAACATGACAATACAAACAAAAGCGTCATTTATTCAGAGTTAGCACCGGAGATAAACTGTATTGGGGTTAAATTAGGATACGTTTCAAGTATGTCTTGAAGCTGTATTTTTATTGCTTTGTTTTCTTTATTAGATTTCGAGCTAGCTTGGAAACACTTTGTACTTTTAAATTTGGCCTTAGTTAAGCCTAATGAAGGCTATACAATTACACATAAACTCAAAGTGCTTTAAAGCCAGTGTAAAATGGAGCATAATGAAAGAGTATAGGACATAACAATGCTTCAGTACAAATCAACCTTTTAGACACTAATGTGGCCCCGCAGTGTTAGAAAAAGACCTCTTTTAAGACATGTTTCTCCTGGTTTTGTATCAAGGAGCTTGACTCGACTGCACAAAACCCTGACCTCAACCCCATCCATCACATTAGCGTTAAATGGAGCCCCAAGTGCCACAAAGCCTTATTGTCCAAAATAGTGACTAACCTAACTGATGGTCTTAGGAATGAAAGAGAGCAAATACTGCAGGAAGCTTTTTATATCCTGATACAAATCTTTAAAGAAAAGAGTAGTGACTCTTTGAGTTTCAGATATTTGTCCCATACTGGTGTAAGAATGTGAACACATTTAGCTCAAAAATCTAGCAGGTAACATCAGCACTAAAACTCCTCGAGATGCAGAATCCATTTAACCAGCAGTAACTGTACTGTAGAATACATTCACCAAATCTACTAACTGGCATCTGAAGCAAGGGTGTCAAGCATATGACTTGCAAATGGGACCAATCCAGTCTGTCGGAGGGCTTTGCAGAAGGAAAGGGTTTAACTTTGGGGTTTTTCCCATTTTATTTGCACCAGAAATGACTGTGCTGGAACTCATTAAAAAGGCCTGAATCATCATCATCAGTTTTCCAGCCTTCTTACTCACAAACACATTACCCATGGCGATGGTTTACCACACCACACTAAAGCAACCATGCTGACGTGATTCTTTGATTTACGACAATATCTCCTCTTTGCAGTAGTAGTACATTTACTGAAACTGTGTGTGTCATCAGTCATCCAGACTTGGTAGTCCTTATAAGCATTTGCGCTGAAGGCAACTGGAGTGCTGAAAGGTTTCTTTTGTTGTAATGGGGAGTCCCAGTTATTGCCCCATTAGGTTGAGAATTTCCAGGACCAACCACAAGGTGACAACCCCAATAGTTGGACTGATTAGTGCAGGCTGACTTCGATTGATTGCAACATTCCTGTCTGTTTATAGATTAAATAGCATTATTCTGTCTGAGAATGATTGCAGTCAGTCTGAATCAGACCACAGTTGTTTGGAGACCGGCTGCCTCCCATCAGTTGACCTGTGCAGTGGCCACCCCGAGGTTGAGGAGGGTGTTGTATGTTCAGCAGTGTTGGTCAAGTTACTTGAAAAAAGTAATCAGTAACTAATTACTTATTACTTCCCCCAAAAACTAATCCCGTTACTTTACTGATTACTTATTTTCAAAAGTAATTAATTACTTAGTTACTTAGTTACTTTTTAAAAAACACGATTTACAACCTGAATAGGTGATAAATCGATAGATCTTTCAGCCCAATTCTACTTTTTCTACATAATCCATCATACAAAATGTAATCAAATGGGAAAGTCCCTTTTTAAAACTTGTTTTATTAGTTTTAATCTTTTAACTTTATGCATCAAGCAAAAATCTAATTATATGCAACATTCACTGACTGGAAGAAATTTGTTTAACATTTAAACCTATTTTCTGCACATTCCAGCATATAAAATATTTTTTTTGTGTTTACACTCAGTCTTTCAAATAGATGCAAGTAAAACACAGCAGAAAATAAATAAAATCAAAGACTAGCGGTCCTTTTGCTCTATTTTCACCTTTAAAGCAGGAGTGGGGCAGGCGGAGGTTTGCCCTGGTGCAGGTGTGCAGCAGCGGTCAGTTGAAGAATCCGCGAGTTTCTCTGTGAATTTCCAATAACGTGGTAGTGCACTCGGTGCTTGCTTGGAAGTTTAGGGGGTTTTTTTTCGCTGCAAAAAGAAGTTTTCTTCCCACGCACAACGGACACTAATGTTTTTGTCACTTTTTATGGAATCAAACTCAAAGTAAGGTCAGTACTTCCACGCTTTAGACGCTGCACGCTCATACTCTCTCCCGCACTCGATATATTATCCACTGTTGATCTGCACACAGCTGTTGTCACGAACGTCGCACTTGCTTACGTCACTGTCATGAGACATTCTCGCGAAAAAATCACGGTTTTAGTAACGCAGTAACGTTCCTACGAGAAAGTAACGGTAATCTAATTACCGTTTTTGCAATAGTAATCCCTTACTTTACTCGTTACTTGAAAAAAGTAATCGGATTACAGCCCATCTCTGATGTTCAGTGACCAGTTAGTCACTACAACTTCTTGCAATCAGTTGCTAAAAATTCTGTGCAATCACAGAGCAACTGCCAAGTTTTAAAAGTCACATGGAGGATCCTATTTTTACTCTTGTTTTTATTGATTGAGCAATAAGACTGCACTCAATGAATATTAAAAAACTGCGATATACCATTGAAACTGCATTTATTTTTCAGCATCTAATGTGCACTTGGATGGTTCAGTAGGTATGAATATTTGCTTTTGGGCCAATAAAATACTAAATAATATTTTTTTTTTATTTTGCAGTATTTTATGGTCTCGTCTACTTGAGATCAAATTGGGCTCTTTATAACCCATGAGCCAAAATGAGTTTGACACCCCTTGTATAGAGGCACCTTCCAGAGTGCTTCCATATCACTCAAACAAACCGTATTTCACAGTTACCGTCATCATTTCCAGTGACTAATCTGATAGTAAATCAGCATGTCAACACGTGTTGTGCAGGGGTGGGTGACAGAGCTCTTTATTTTTGCTTCATTCTTTCTGATTTGTGATTTACGTCTTTTTGGCAAAAGTGCAAAACTCGAAACTTGTATTTTTGCTGGGTTTGTGATGGAGCCTCTTGCAATACACACAAAAAAAAATCCATTAGGACACAGAAACCATTCAACCAAGGTTCTGTCAGCGGTGTGAAAAGCAAACAAAGACTCGCAGAAAAATCCCTAGTTATATGTGCTGAACTAAAAACACAGTGTTTGCGCAATCATACGGGGTGTACTTTTCAGATGGTTAATCGGGTAATATTGCAACAACTTGGGAAGTGGCAAAGAACACGAGGCTTTATGGAAAAAAAATGTGTGCTGCACTACACTTGGCTCTGTTTCTGATGAAACTGTCTATCTTTGTTGTGCTATGCCATGTGTTCAGCAACCCACTCTGTTCTGCACACACGGCCTACAGCAAATTTGTGTTTACGGGTGTTTGTGGGGTGGATGATACAGCCAAAAAACTGAGCGAGAAAGAGGCACACATTAAAGATGAAGAAAAAGACAGAGCGAGATAGAAAGAGGGACAAAGAGAGACAGAGGAGGGCAGTTACCTCAGATGCAGTTTGCCCACATCTCATTAGTGCCTGCTTTCAGCCCAGCTGATGTTCACCACCTACTGAATTATACATCCACCACTAATTTGGGAAGGATTTAATATTGTATCTGCTTTATCTCTATCAAAAAAAAAACTGCAGGCATTTCATAATTTATTTGTCAGAGCCCTCTAGTTATACCTTCTAAGCTTTAGAGACAGGCGAAAGAATCTCATATTAGCCTAATTTTGAGTGTTATGACCCACATGTATTTTCATGTATCTTGAGTAGCTTATTAAAATCATGCTTTAAAAAAATACAAATAAAAACAGATTTGGACTTTTAGGAGAAGAAGTTATAATAAAACAACATAGCAGCTCCATCTTCATTCCCAATAGTCTGATGTGAGGTAACTGTGGCTCTATGCTGTGTAAACTGGGCGCCCTCGCTAGTACGAGACATGCTTGTGTGCAGTCCATCCCCAATAAGTCATGAATATTTAATACGGTAAATGATCTTTCACCTCCAATTTCATGTATACAGTATGAAATATTACATGGTTGTATTTTTAGTTAGGCTAACAGAGCTTACACACCACACAGAGGCCACACGGGCTGATTATGTTACAGTGATAAAAATAATTCTGGCCATCCATCACGGGGTTCGAGGAAAAGTCTGTCACTCCGAGGCTGCAGGGGTGGATTTTATCTTTGCCGGTGAATTGCAGTAAACCAATCATGCCAATCATGTATTCAAACTCCAATGAGTCTACTTTCAAATTACAGGAAGGAGCTCAGAAAGGCGCCTCGTCCTTAGATTAAGATATGGAGACCAAATCTGTTCCAGTTAAACACCTGCTTTTGCTTGTTACCAGGAAATGTATATAAAATTATATTAGTGTTATTCAGCCTCCAGGTTTCTTTCAATAATTAATCTTACAAACAACAAGCAACGGAAATTAATTATCTTTTGTTCATGCTGCAGTTCCTTCTTTTTTATTTAATTATTATTTCTGGTAATGCCCCATTATTCCACCATTGTTTTGTTTATACTGAAAAGGTGATGCTCCAGTCAATTTCTTTTCCAATTTCTCTTTTAATTTTCGGGGATCTGAATTGAAATATAAAAAAAAGCATCTCTCTCTAACTGTTCCCTCAATATCCGTTTGACTTGAAAAAAGAAATTTAAACTGTCATACTAATTTATTTTATGGCTGCTGGCACTATTTTCTGCCCTCATGTAAAAGGAAGAAAAACAGAAAAACACCAAAGTGAATCAAATGTACTTTCTCGTAAAAGGGATCCAATTATTTCATCTCATATTCTGTATATACAGTACTGTTACAATGACGGGTGCTCATACCGGATGCTCTCTGGCTCTCTTCCTCAGCGTGTCTTCATCCTATCTTCCTCCCCTCACCCCTGTCGATCTCGCCCATCACTGAGCCCGGTTCTGCCGGAGCTTTCTTCCTGTTAAAAGGGAGTTTTTCCTCCCCACTGCTGCCAAAACGCTAGCTCAGAGGGAATCCTATAAATTGTTGAGAGTTTTCCTCTTTTTTGCATCATTGCAGGGTCTTTACCTTACAATATAAAGCACCTTGAGCCAACTGTTGCTGTGATTCGGCGCTACATAAATAAAATGGAATTGAACATTAAACACAGCGCCAGTGTCAAATAATAAGGTCAGTGTATTTTCATATGATCCTGACGAACCAAAAGTTTAAGCTTCAGACCGAAGCACTCCACTTTTGACATTTTTTTTTTTTACATTTTGCATCTTTATGATTTCACTGAGAGCAGATATGACTTCAAGCTGAAGCCCACTTGAGTTCTGCAGCAACACAATGATCCAAAACACACAAGAAAGTCCACCTTTGAATGGGTTAAGAAAAACAAAATGAAGACTTTGGAGTGGCTTAGGCAAAGTCCTGACCTCAATCCGATTGAGATGCTGTGTCATAACCTTAAAAAGGAGGTTCATACTTAAAAAACACTCTCGTGTGGATTCTGCAAAGATGAGTGGGCCAAAATTCCTCCAGGGTGCTGTAAAAGATTAGCCAGTTATTGCAAACACTTGAATGCAGTTGTGGGTGGCACAACCAGTTATTAGGTTTAGGGGGCAATCAATTTTTCACACAGGGCATGTATGTTTGGATTTTTTTCACCTTATTAATAAAAATCTTCATTTAGAAAAACTGCATTTTGTGTTTGCTTTAAATTTGTTTGATGATCTGAAACATTTCAGTGTGACAAACGTGCAGAAAAAAAGGAAATCGGGAAGGGGGCAAACACAGTTTCACACCACTATATATAATATATACATTTTTATGTAAATAAAAAAATATTAAAAAATAAATGCACACAAAAGGAATCTACTCTAACTTCAATTCAATTCAATTCAATTCAATTTTATTTATGTAGTGCCAAATCACAACAAAAGTCACCTCAAGGCGCTTCATAGATACAGAGAAAAACCCAACAATCATATGACCCCCTATGAGCAAGCACTTTGGCGACAGTGGGAAGGAAAAACTCCCTTTTAACAGGAAGAAACCTCCGGCAGGATTCAGGGTCACCTGGTCCAGCCCTAACTATATGCTTTAGCAAAAAGGAAAGTTTTAAGCCTAATCTTAAAAGTAGAGATAGTGTCTGTCTCACGAATCCAAACTGGAAGCTGGTTCCACAGAAGAGGGGCCTGAAGACTGAAGGCTCTCCCTCCCATTCTACTTTTATTTTAGAGACTTATTTGTATACCTGCTAACTATCTGCAGGTATACAAATAGAACACAATTGGAAATTAAGAAATATGTAAGATTATCTAAGCCTAAGCAAATGGTCTGTAGTGATACAAAGTGGACTCTTCAGCCTCTAAATGTACATTTTTTACCCTTTAAAATCAGGAAATGGTGATTATTTTTATACATGAACAAAGAAAAATACATATTCAAGAAAACACACACATTTTTTTTTTTAATTATGTTCTAAAACATGGGTCAATAAAAAAGCCATGATGATCTATTTTAAACTGTGAAGCATGCAAAGTTCCTCCAGTAGAGTCTAAGAAAAAAATACAGCATAATTGGCTCACTGTAAGATTAATTGACTTGTTGAATGGAGCTATATAAAAAACCTGCCTTGCCTTCCATTGTCTTGCCTACAGCATGAGTAAGTGCTAACACTCCACAATTTGAAGTCATCCCTGAAGAAAAATCATGGCATTGCCAATTCTATTCAATAGATAATTGAGTCTAGAGATTCAAGGCAGCATTTCAGTCTCCGTACTTCTGATAGAATATTTTACTGATGTGTCCTTGTTTTAGTACAATTGCTGGTGAAACCTCTTATCTCTCCTCAAACTTGTCATTGAAGAGCAGAGGACAAATGAGTCTCAAGATTGCATCAGGACAGACAAATAATGTCGAATTGCAAAGTTTTCCAGGAATACTGCAAAAACAATGTCCTCAACAAAACAATCCCACAAAATAAACCCTCACAAATTCATGTGAGATTACCGATTCTGGTACTAAACACACACACAAGGAAATGACACTGTAGGAATCAGCAGAGTTAATCTCAGGCAGAGTCACCTGGGGAATAACGGTCCCTCAGCTCATCAGAGTCCAAAGCAAAGTTGAGGAAGACACCTCTAGCAAACACCACCACAACACATCCAATATCCCTGACATCTTTAGCTGTCTGCCCATGTGTCCTCTGCCAGAGGAGGAAAACTGGGAGATTAGATCATATTAGATAACGGGTCAGATGACCCGCTAGGTGGGATTTGGTGGCGTGTTTTGAACCTTTTCCATCATGGCCAGCGATTCTTTCGAAAGGCTAAAACTGACACGGAGGCATAGCTTATCAAAGCTGCTTCCTAGACTAGATAGATCAAAGAATTCATGGGCACACACACAAAAAAACAACAAAAAAATCCTCTTTGCTGACAATAGATTCCCAGGATGCACTGCTGGTTAATTATCATTCCTTTATAACTTTTTCAAATGGGGGGCTCAGCTGTTTTTGAGTCCACAGACAATATTCCCGATGACTATATGCGCAGCCAAAATAACAAGCCGTAAAGCAAGCCAGCAGCAGCCCCACCAGACCTACCGCTATTTTAAAAACAAATGTGACTGTTTAAATAGGTCCTTTTGATGAACTTCTCGGATTTGTTTTTTGAAAACAAAAGGGGATAATTACATAAACATCATCGAACTACCATGTAATTAACAGCATCTTGGGTTCTGTGGACAGATAAGAAGGAGCAGGCATAGAGTTTTGTGTGCGTATGTGTGGGAGGTGTTTAGTTTCAGATAACTGCATGGCACTATTTGGTACACAGCGGCACCAGTGGTTCAGCAAGCATGTCTCAGGAATATGCCGAAAACCTCCACATAACGACAGACCTGTTAGTCTTTGGTATTCCGATAAACTGATCAGCTCCCTCCCACCTCCGCACGGCTGCCTTCTCCTGCAACCCCTCTTCAGAAATAATAAAGGAGCGAGCTGTGTTTGTGAATTCCTACCGTGGAGAGATTCAAGGAGGAGCACTGAATTATGGGCACGCCGGTGCAGAATGAAAGAAATATTTCTAAAATTTCCTGCAGAGCAGCTGAGCTCTCTGCGCCCAGTGAACAGAATTTGATTTATCTTTAATTTCACTATTTTTCTTTTGCTTGCACCTGACTCCTGGACAATGACAAGGGCCTCGTGCCGCCTGCTGCAGCTGCAGGACAAGAACTGCGTCTATATTGGCTAATAAGAATCCCTCGTCTGGCATTCATTTGCAAAGGCATTCTCTGGATTGGCAACAATTTTTTCCATCTTCTGCATAGTTAGGTTCATTGTATTCATGCAAAACAATGTGTGTGGAGAAAAATATCGAGCTGATGCTTTTTAATAGAATTGTTTGCTGTGATTTAGACTGTATAACCCACATGCACATGGCCTCCATATGGAGAAGTTTCCACCAACGCCTCTCTGTGGTCCACCACTCTGTTCTGCGGATTGCAGAAAGACTTTCATCATCCAAGCTATAATTGACAAGCTTGTTTTAACTGCGTCTGCACGCAGCCACGGGAATGCTATTTGACATCTGTTGCGGAAGCTGCTGGTGTTCCATTACATTTGATGGTGATAATACTTTTTTTCAAGCAGTACAGTAATTCAGCTACACCCTTTTTCTTCATGTTTTATTTCAACTCAGTTTTTCTCCTCTCTCCCTCCTCCTCTCTTTCTCTCTCTTTCTCCCTTCCTCTCCCCGCCTACAGTATATTCTGGTACTTTGATAAAACAGTGAAATTAGAGGTCATTTTTTGAGCTCCAAAAATAGAAGGCAATCCGAGTTTTCCAGCCACCAGGTCTCTGTGGAGTCTGGTAAAATCAGAATTGTTAGAATGTAATACTAAAACAATGTTAAGAGGGGGCCCGTGGCTCCCTGCCAGTAACACACAAAGAGTGCACCTCAGAGAGACGCATCCCTTTGGAAAACATTGCTTCATTAGATTCGCATGGCTGCACAAACATTAAGTGTTTTGTTCAGAAATCTCCAGTTTAAATGTGCTCTGTGCAACTTTTTCATGTGTTAGACATTTTTTTTCCAGCGTGGGAAAGGATTTAATATAAGTGAAAATATGACAGGAGAGACTTTTATGTTACTGCCGGCTAATTTTCCGTGAAAATCCAAAGGATGTGGTGCTGATGTTCACTCCCAAATGGCTTTCTCAACTCCCAGTGTCAACAGTGATGAATAGTAGCTATGAAGAATGGAAAACACTCGTAGACACTATAAAAGATGGACATAACTTCTGGGTCTGATAGGTCAAGCCAACACTAAAATCAACGAGTGACTTAAACCTGTACTCTATTATCAAAGGTCGCCAGCGGGCAATTTGCCAAGACGTCTGTAAACACTTTCCTCAAATGATCTCAATTGGCTGTTTTGCATCACAATGAACAAAATATCAAGTCAATTTTGTAAATTTTGGTTATGGTTCAGGGGGTTTATCCAGGTTCCGCCATCACGCACCACATCAGGTTTCTAAACACTATGTCCATTTTTTATCCTGCCTATGATACGACTAATCTATAAGGTCAATAAACAAACAACTCCCAGCACAACATTATTGCCACATAAACAAAGAAAACAACTTTTTTCATTAGTGTTTTAAAAGCAACAAGAGGAAGAAAATCATCTAATGAAGTCTGCTTGGCCAAACAACAATTTGATCAATTTTACTGTCAGGGTCCTGGGTCGGAGTGACCCAGGGTCCCTGAGCAGTTATGTATTATATTATTATATGTTATAGGTGATACTGTGCTGCTGTTCTTTGTCCACATTTCTGTATGTGTGGGGGTGTGTGTGTATATATGTGTTTGGATGTCAAGCACCTGCAGACCTGGTGGGTGTGGCCCTGCTAGGGGACTGGCCACACCCGAAGCTCCTGCCACACACACCTGCTGCTGATCAGGGCTCGTCGGGGGAGCTACATAGGAGAGTCTTGGAGCTCCCACCGGCGCGGAATCATTTCGTGAGACTTCCCGAAGGACTGCTGGACGAGAGGGCAGCAGACACAGAGTGCACTGGCACGAGGGAGCAGACACATGAGCACAAACACTGGGGGAAGACACGGAGGTCGGGAGCACACGGGGATGTATTATTGTTGTGTATCAGTTCCATCACTGTAAATAAACGCACTGCTTGTACATAGAGCATCGCACCTGGGTCCTCCTTCCCCACACCCCCCACGGTTTGCCATGCCAAACCGTGACATTTAGAGGAAATCAAGAGTGAACAGAAGTCCTAAACCTGACTTCTCTAATGTTGTCTAATATTAGCTTTCCTGCTAAAACACATGAATTGCAATCTATTTTAAACATAAACAACATAAAACTTTTGTTTTATGGAAGCAAACTAGCCTTCAAATCCCATCAAATTACATTTTGAAGTACCCATTGTGAGAGTTATGCTGCATAGCCATGTTACTGCTAGCTTGGTATGCTAATGTTTGTTTTATTCTGTTGCTCCTGTGACAGGCTTTAAAACACAGATTTTGAAAAGTGGTATATAATTGTAATTTATAAGAGTTAGTTATTACTTGTATTTACTATCTGGCTTGCTTAAATTATCACATGACATATCATATCTGAGTGGAAATGCCTGATGGCTACGTTGCCTGATAACTTCACTAGCTAAACATCTAGCTAGCTAACACATACTGTAGCTATTTTAGTATCTTGCAGTGGCATGCAGTGACTTATTGAAATGTAAGCAGAGACAATGTTTCTAGTTTGATAGCTCAGAATAACAAACCTATACTTTCTTTTATAATGATATTAAGAAGAAGAAGCATTTTTTAGAACTCTGAATTTTAATTGAGCACTCTGTGACATGATCATCTGTCATTATCTACAGGGGTATGAAAAATAACAGTGTGTTGGTAAAGACAGCCAATTAAAACACAATGAATGTTTGTTACACCAGACATAGTGGGAGTTTACCTTTCTTCATCAAAACAACTCTCTTAGTAACCGTAGTAACCGACTGTAAGTTGGTTACTAAGAGAAAACTTAACTCAAGATGATTAATCAGAGCAGGCTAATTTACTTGCTAATGTTAGCTCTGTTTCAACACACAGATGGTAACTGATCTCAGAGCAGTGAAAGCAGAGCCAGTAACAGCTTTCCTAGGATGCCAGTTTCCAGGCAGTTTTAAACACAATGTGCAGGCAACCAGCAAAGGCTGCTGGTCTCACAACTTGACAAGCTCGGGAAATTGGTAATGTGACGCTAAAGAGTCCAATCAAGACGAGTCAATGATGCTCTAAGACAGTGCTTCCCACACTTTTTCCGGCCACGTACCCCTTGAGACATGTCACCCTCAGCCGCATACCCCCTGCTACGAACGACTCTTAATTAGTGTCTATAAATACATTGCAATACCGCATGCATAAAAATAAATACTGCACAGTCGATTATTTCTCACCACCAAATGAATTTATTAATATATTTTAGTAATGACAGAATTTTAATAACAAACTTTACTACTTAATACTAGCAGTGTATCAAAAGATTTATTGGAATTCACTGTTTTGTCGAGCGCTTAAAGGCCGTATATATACTTTCATTAAACAGAACTTTATTTAATGTGATGGTTGTGCTTGAGCAGAGGCACACAGCTCTTCAATGGTTGGCTCAATTTGGGAAATCGTCTTAAATCGTTTTCCACACAAAGTCTTGCTCTGTATTTTGTTTTCATGTTTGTTAAAGCAGAAAATCCCCTTTCGCATAAGTATGTGGTGGCAAAAGGCATCAGTCTTGACAGTGCGTTTAGCCAGCGCGGGCTGTTCAGTGCGCAGTCCTATCCAGAAATCCACCAGGGTCTTTTGAGCGTGTTCAACTTTTAGAGATCCATCTGTGGCGATCTCAATTAGGCTCTCCTGGTCAGACAGCGATAACGAAGTAGGCAAGGCGGTGAACAGGTGACGTATCCAATCATTTGAGCCGTCCGTCTCTGGGAAGTATCAGCGTAACTGCACCGCCAGCTCCTCAAGGTGCACGTTACATTCGCGCTTTACACTTTTTGATAGCGTGAGATCATTAGAGCACAGAAAATCATGCAGCACGGGAAATACTTCAGTGTTGTTTGTGTCATTGCAGTTCTTCCAAAGGTTTAACTTCTTTATCATGGCCTCAACTTTATTTTGAACATTGAATATAGTTGCAGAAACGCCTTGTAATCCGAGATTGAGCTCGTTCAGATGAGAAAATATATCACACAGGCACGTAAGTTACTCTTCATCATGCAAATGTTCAGACAGCTCAAAGGGATGGTTACTGAAGAAAACTTTAAGTTCATCCCTCAACTCAAAGAAACAGGTCAGCACTTTCCCTCTAGATAGCCAGCGAACCTCTGTGTGGAGTAATAATGTCTCATGCTCGCTGCCCATCTCATTGCACAACGCAGCAAATAAGCGGGAGTTCAGCGGCCTGGCTTTCACAAAGTTAACCATTTTTACACTCGTGTCCAAAACATGTTTCAAACGGACAGGTATTCCCTTTGCAGCAAGAGCCTCTCGGTGGATGCTGCAGTGTACCCAGGAGGCATCTGGCGCGACTGCTTGCACACGCGAAACCACACCTTCGTGTCTCCCAGTCATGGCCCGTGCGCCATCAGTACAGATGCCAACACATCTGTCCCACACGAGTCCATGTGTGTTCATGAATGTGTCCAGCTTTTGAAAAATATCTGCGGCAGTTGTCCGTTCTTCCAGCGGTTTACAGAACAGCATGTCCTCCTTGATGATTCCTTCATGAATGTAACGCAAATGTACGAGGAGATGCGCCAGGCCAGCCACATCCGTGGACTCATCTAGCTGTATTGCATAAATTTCACTGTGGCGTATGCGCAGAAGTAGCTGCTGTAAAACATTTTCTGACATTGCATTGATGCGCCGTGAGACAGTATTGTTTGATGATGGAATGGACTGTATCGTCTTTTTTGCCTTTTCCCCCAACATTGTCCCTACCATATGATGCCGTCATTCACCTCCTACATCGTTCCCTCGCTCACCTGGAGACTGCTGGAAGCACTGTGAGAATCATGTTCTTTGATTTCTCCAGTGCCTTCAACACTATTCTTCCCTCGGTTCTGAAGGACAAGCTGGAGAGTGTGGACCATCACCTCACTACCTGGATTTTGGACTACCTCACCGACTGACCACAGTATGTGAGGACTCAGGGCTGTGTGTCGGACAGGGTCGTCTGCAGTACGGGGGCCCCACAGGGAACGGTTCTGGCTCCGTTCCACCCAGTGCTTCCTGCAGAAGTTCTCTGATGACTCTGCAATAGTCGGCCTCATCACTGATGGGGACGACAAGGAGTACAGAGGACTGACTCAAGACTTTGTGGACTGGTGCCAGCTGAACTACCTCCAGATCAACGCCAGTAAAACCAAGGAGCTGGTGGTAGACTTCCGCAGGCACAAGCATTCTCCACTGCAACCACTGAACATCCAAGGTCTGGACATTGAG